>NC_092656.1:1832500-2132500 GCF_032118995.1 Asterias amurensis
TTAATACATCGGTTGATGTCCGGGCTGATTCCCACAAGTTGGTATTCACAAAAAGGATACCACAGATAAACAGCGATAACTTATCTTTATTGTATCTGCAAGCGACAAACTAAGACCACTTCAAGTGAACAAGTCTGCTGTGATAGAGAATTACTAATTAATATGCACAAGTCAACACTTCCTAACTTTGCCTCTAACAAAATATTAAATCGTGTCACTGTAATAATAACATAATATGCACATGGAACAATCACACCTGTTCCCTTTCTTAACACTTTCCAGTTGATTCATTTAATAGATCCTGAATAAATTCAAGGATAGTTAATACTGAATCATACTATGTTTGTAGCCATTATGCATGTGTTTCATGGAACATTATAGCACCGGAGATCTAACTGACATTCATTTTTCTTGTTGTTATAAGCCAGAAGCATTTGAAACAGTGGCCCCAAGGTCACATCTATTAGGTTATTTTTTTCCCCTTAGCATGTGTTGCTGGCTGGATTGTATGTTTCCTCGTCATTTGGTTGGTGTATTGCTCTGCATTGTGTTGTTGTCATGTTTAAATGCCGAATAAATCAAAATAGTAAAACACATCCAATTCATTCGTAAAAGTTTGAAACATTTAAACGTTAAAAAACAACTTGAACCGGCAACAATTGATCTTTGCTTAATGGAAATTGTATTAAAATGACCTCAAAGTATTAACATGACGCACACCGTCAACGGCTGGGGTGTTTCCAGATTTTGTTTAAACCTTGAGGTTGTGGCCTTATTGTTTGGTCGTGATTAGCGTAATATCCAGAAGTGTACAATGTTTCAAAATTAATTTTAAATAATAAACAAACACATTTTTATACAGTTTAAACTAGCAACCCTTAAACAAAATCCGCTCTAGTAGCTGTTTTAACAACATCGTTTAAGTAAATGCAATGAACACTTATCGTACTCGGTTCAACGGGTTTATGTTCAAGCTGCATCGCCTTTAAAGGTAACGAGTTTATCTTGACCCTAAGGGGAACTCAGCAACTTCATAATGCATAGGCCGACACGATTGAACATGTTGTGCTCTATCCACGTTTCTTTCCAGCTTTGAGGGTTAATCATCAACTGATGCTTTTGGTGATCTTCTGTTTAAGCGAGTGTATGATATTCCTTGTGTTATTACTCCTTAACGTAACAACCATAAGCACTTACTTGAAGGTGAAAAAAAAAACCGGTTGATAATATCTGACACTTTGAAGCGATTTTATTATGTTGAATGTGGTTTTACTGAAAAGAAATAAAACAATCATGTCACCATGAGAGGCGTTCCATGCATTAAACGTTTCTCAGATTGTGGGATCCAGTTACGGATTATTCTTCCTGTGTCGACATAACCGCTCATTCTGTTTCGTCATTTACCAAAACGCTACAACCTTTTCAAACTAAAACGTCCACAGGTTGGCTAAATTATTGCATAGTCCATTGGAAAATGGGGGGGGGGGGGGTAAAACAATCGATCGGTCAACAAAAGGGGTAACTTGATTCATTAACTTAAGGGGATTTAACCCGCTCTACTTCTTCTTTTTGTATAAAATTTAATTTTCTGATACAGTTGGGAAATGACAACATCCGAGGCGGAAAGGACTTTGTAACCTTTATTTGAACGAGCAGTTTTGGTTCAATTATTGATGAACAGAATTGATAACAATAACGTGTTTCACGTTTGTTGTTTGCCAGGCGTATTTCATATTTGTATATTTATTTAGTTGTTTGCCAGTAAAACAAAGGTATTTGAATTCATCCTATGGGTGGATATGAGTGAATTGGCTGGCGGATTTATCACAGATACGAGAAACAGACTCAAAACTACGGTAGTGATAACATTCAAAGTGGACTCAAAACTAAGTAACAAACTGAATGGAGTCCGGCGTTGGTCTGTTACAAGAACAAATGGGTTCAGTTGGATTGTAACACGGTGATAACAATATAAAATTAACCACGATAAAGAAAATTATCATAATAATGAAAAAAAAAAAAAAAAAAAAAAAAAAAAAAAACGATTAACAAACACAAATATGTTCTTTGCCGTAAGGCAACAGATACCACTATTTGGACTGGCAGTACTTGTTTAATTATTGATGAAATCGTATATATCATGTACATTATGTTATCGCTATGTTTTGTATTTAGTTGAGCTGCTTCATCTAAACTATTGTAATGTGTCGACGTTGATATAGACATGGTTAATTCATTCCAACTCAAAATATTGACAGAAAATGAAAGGGTTTGAAAAGAAAAATACGAAGAACAGAATTCTGACTACAAAGTATTGATACAGGCATATTGTTGCAATCCAGGGGACCCGAATGGGATGAAATAGTAATTGAATGATAACATGATATTGATCTATAGAGTGGGTTTTTCCGATTTACATTAAGAAACATACATTTAACATAGGCTTGCATCTGTAACGTCGGAGACTAGCCATGGGCATGGCCCCAGTGTGTTGAACAAATTAAGCACTGGAATTTCATATAAAGTTAAATACCTTTTTAGTATAATTAGTTGTACATCAAAAGAGTGAAGTCACACAATTAGTTTACAAACTATCAAAATAATACAAATAACATAATTCACTTTTGAAATGATTCAAGCAATTGTGCTAGATTTGATATTGGGTGACCGATATTTGGTAACAACAGAAGCACTACTTCAGTCTTGACATGCTACTCGGCAGTGTGATTTCCTGTAAACTGATACAAGTACACTACTTGAGAGCTATTTTGCTTTGACTATTGCTTCAAAAATTGCTACTGTTTTAAAATGAAGGCGATATCGGGTGTCTCAAATTAATCCTATACTGTCGACATATTTAGGTACTCAATTGCTCCAATTCATCAATACCTTTTTGTTTGAACTGTCACTAACTAGCTAAGACCTTTCCAGTAGGAATGTTGTCAATGGCCTTAATTATTGCGATGTCACGTTCGAAATATTGGGCATAAACATTGTTTTCCGCAATATGTTTTTTGTGTTATTTGTTTTGATGTTATTGAAAAGAAAACGGCATAAATGTGTAGCTTCGGCTGCATTCCCTTCGGATCTTGTATTTTGGCCCATGTGTCAGCGTCTAGTTTTAAATTTAGCTTTGAAAGACCATCCAATACAACGCGATAGTTAAAAAAAGAGGCTGGGGACTTGTAATTTTGCCTCCCATCGTTAATTCGTAAAGACTCTATATAAGGGAGAGACAATGGGAGCATTCACCGAGCTCAATTCGATTTTGCATTCCGTCTTTAACATGTTCCTAATGTGAAGTTAAAGGCAGTGCTGTTAAAAGCAACTGGCGTGGTTGCCTTGCAGCCAGGCTCGTCTTGCCCGTGTTTTTGCATGCAATTCATGACTAATGAGAAAGTCCTTCAATAATTACCACCGTCGGGGCTATCTACACCCTTCTAGAAAGCTATCTCACCCAAACCCCTCGCACTGTACCATTGTCTCCGCGCACACCTTCCCCTAAAAGTCTTTAATAAATGATTACTGGAGAGACTGTGTGCATTTTGTCGGAAAGTTCACCGTTCTTGCTTTTACGCCATGCTCTGGTTACACCACTGAGGATTTCGTGGTTATACAGTAACTTGCTCTAATGATTTAAGGGGTCGAATTAAGAGCATCAATGGTTAACATCAAAGGAAAGAGAGTGCGGGAATATATTATACTAAACAAAAGATAGCTGATTTCCTCTTCGCTGTTACCAGCAACGACATGTTTGAATCACTCTGGACGTATCAAAAATGGACTTGATCACAGTCACATGTATTATACGCATCTTTGAGATGGCATTAAAAAAATTGTTAAATTTGCAGCGGGGATCGAACAAAATAATCCTTTTGGTTTCACCCATATACACCGATGGCGTGCACTGTATATGCCAACTCACAACTTTCCCGAGTTCTGATATTAAAAAATAACCACGGGTATTATAATATTCGGGTGGGATTCAGACCCGCGACCTTTGCAATTATCGAGAGGGGTATAAGTTTACTTACAATCAGTTATGACACCATTCACACACTATTCTTGTAATTGTATATTGGTGGCCAAACAAAAGGAATTGGAATATAATCCTGTCAAATAAACCCAAAGCCCTTTGAAATGTCAGTACATCGGGAGTGTTACAGGCTTGCTAGCACGCCTTTATAATAAACTGTTTGGTAAACGGATGTCGAGTTAAAATAACTATAAATAAATATCCTTTGAAAGGAGTGAGTACAAAGAACAGTATTTTAATGTTTTCATCTGACTAAACGCAGCATTTTTTGTTTTTTCAACCTTCTCGTTGAAGTCGCTGACTTCATTGTACCTCACACCTTAGCCGCGGTCTATTCGCACTCAGTGTCTGCTACACCCGTACGTGTTATATATCCCACATCATTGTGTCGAAGAGGGAAAAGTGCAGTGGCTACTTTTAGCACAAACGGTACCTCTGGAGTTTGTGTTGATGTTGTAGGTGCTATAATGCAATGAATAATTAAAAGCAACCCTGGATGACTATACAGAAATGTGACCAGCAGTGAGTGATACTCAATCCGTGCGCGATGTTCCGCGATATAACAATGGCGCCGTCCGTGAAGCTATAAACTCCGGCTGGAACTGTAAGTGTTCAACCATGTATTTAGTTTCATTGGACAATCGTCTATATTGCTATCGTCTTACAGGGGAGTTCAGTATTTTTGTCACAGGAACAATTCATTATATTTTACCAAGTTCCCATGGCAACAAGAACACATCTCAAAAACCTGAACATAAACTTTGCCGAATACCCCGTTTAATTCGACGCAAGTATTAACCGCATGATGCTTTCCGGCAACCACTCAGATGCGTTGTTTAAGACGTCATATTATGCCAATTGGGATCTTTAAAGTTAATTTGAAGTTTCAGCAAAGACAAATACAAGTGCCGAACACAAATGATAAGTTCGGACGGCGGGGTTCAGAGTCGATCTCATATTCGATAAGAATTCCTAAAGAACCGTTTACACAAAACGAGCCGAGATCCTTGCTCCTCTAGAAATCGATGAGTGAACCTGTGGTAATAGCAAGCTACAGCGGAATGCTTCGATCCGACGAGTATTAATCAAACGTGAAATGTGATTGATGAATGAATATGAATATTGAAAAGCCATCATTAAAATCCCATCAACCATACAAACATAATATAAAGTTTCCCTGATGTCCCTGGGGAGATGACAGCAGAGTTACTCAGTTTTCAGTGAGAATTGATCTGTCAACAATGATTCAGAAATCAATTTAAAACTTTGTGGTTAATAACCATACAATGAAGGAAGGCCGGGAGGGATCTAGCCTATACTTGGTTGAACCCAGTCTTAATGACGCTACCGATGTCAGTGATAGTGATAATGATGGTTGTGATGAGAGAACAGTAAATTTACATGTAAAATATAAGTGTGTTCGTTATTGGCTTTCATGAATATAATTACACTCTCAAAATTCATAGAGTTTACAAGTGTTGGTCATTGATGATAAATATTCTCACATGATAGGCCTACTGACAATGGTGATGGTGATGGAAACAAATACAGTTCATTTTGAACTGAGTGTATGCATGATGACTTCAGTGAATCTAATTACACTCTCACAGTTCATATAGTTTAAACATTTTAAAAAATGAGCATAAATTATATTCTCACGTGACAATGATGTCGGTGATAAGAGAATCGTAAAATGTGCATGTGTAACGAGTATACACGTTGTTGGTTTCAGAGAGTAAAATCATTATTTTTCCAAATAATCGAGTTTACACATTTTTTTAAACAGGATTTAATTCTGCAGTATTTTTTTTTTCCTTTTTCGTATCTATCTTTTACAATGTATTCCGTGACTATACTCCTATAAACAAATCACGAATTAATGAATAATTGGAGCAAGCTGAACTCCCAACGGTTCTCAGACTGGTTGCTTCACCAGACAAAGGTAACACATCAGTCAATTGCAAGGTCGCATAAATGCTATGTTAATAATCCTACAAGGGCAAATTCACTCTTTTTGACGATGATACAGTGTTGTTCAAAATGAAATGCACGTATTATGCCGATTTGACTACTGTGCTCTGCCGTCATGGCATTAAGTACCTATTTGCAATCTACTTATCTGTTCTAATCAGGTCACGTAATTGCCAGGACTATCCTCGAATGTTCGACAAGATCAATTGCAGAAGATTTGGACACTCTCTTGGGGTTTCATCCAGCAATCGTGATCCTTCCTGTGAACCCGTATCGGATTTCACCACAAACACATAACGGGAAAAAACCCTCATAGGAATGGTAACTTTAGTGGCCTGTGTGAAGAATATGTAAGGCTAGAAATGGAACTATCATTTTTTGTAAAAAACAAATGGTGTAAATCTTGCCTCGAAAAATAGAATTGATTGAAATCCAGCCCACGTCTGCCTACTTGCCGGTTGTCCATTTCAAGGCAACCGAGGAATACAGACGAGGACATTGAATACATCTCTTTATTTTTACCTCTAAGCTGTGCATACAGGCGATCAGGTATCGCATTGCTTACCTACGTCTACACGTGTATAGATCGCGTCTTATAACGTACGATAAAGAGGTACAAGAAAGGGTTATCTTTAAAAACATTAACGAATGCAAAAACATGACATTTCTTTCAATTATCTCCTGAAAAGCTTTAAGTTTCCTTTTCGGTTTGGATTGTTGAGCACGACTCGGTGATTATAAACGTAAAACGCAGAGCATTTTGCAAAGACCGGCCTGAAGGGGGGAAACAATTGTGTAATGGTAGAGGTTTCGTCAGGCCTTCAACCATCTCCAATGAAACTTGTTTCTATAGATCTCCAAGATGGCTTAAAAGGTTCCAGCTCTCTTGGCAATTGTATCAACCCCTCAGAGGAATATTAGACAGTACGGCGACAAGAGTGAAGTCATCTAATGCGCCAGATTTGGAAACGTTCATGAGTGACGTTGAAACCGCTATTTATATATATTTTAGTCCCTTCACATTTCCCTTATACTTTCTACTCAATTAAATGCAAGCTTAATTTATATTCCTGTTCCGGCATCAATGGCATTAGCCAATTTAAATGGACGCATCAGCCGAGTAATGCGTATGGTGCATTTACAGGCGATTCTTATTTTAAAGAAGGAACACAAAAACGTTGAAAGAGGATGTTGTGTTCCCTTGCCCTCCCCAATGAAACACTCTCCAGCTACTTCTCGAAATACCTTCCACTCGTACTTCTATTCCACGTGGATAACCTAATACAGCCATTTCACAGATGACAATCGGAAAAAGGGAAGATTAAAAACAAACAGGTTCTCCGTTCAACTGAAAGTATGATAACGCTTTATTGGTTTGACTGATGTATGGCTGTTTCACTTTAAACAGACACACAGAAAATGCTTCTACTGAAATTAAAATGTCACAGGCTTGTTCAAATACTTCAGCTGGTCAATAACCTGAGGTTTGAACACTATCATTTACATTACAATTGTTAGTTTATTTCTCTGATCTTCGAGAGGACATAAAAAAGCTTCGTGAAACCCTCTGAAAACTCAGTTGTTTAAAGACATGATGCATGACCCTTTGGATAAAACACATGATTATGTGATTGATTACATGGGCAGGGCCATACGTAAATGGGATACAGTAGACGTTTCGGGTCATATTTTAATTTCTTCTTCTCCTTTTTATTTATTTTTATTATTTTTATTTTTAACATTCATTTTTTCGGTGTACCGGTAGGTTGTTAAAAACTTGACCAAGATTCGTCAAAGCCTTGCAAATATTTTCCCCACTCAAATAATTAAACGGGTCGATGGTATTTCTAGGTCCTCTGACAGTATTTAATTTGATGATTGAGAATGAAAGTCAATTGTCACTCTGATAAAATATTTGACCGGTTTATAAATAACTGAAGGGGTTTCATTATCTATTACCTATACGGCGCAGGTTATATTTATTTCTATAGGTATGCCGTCAGACCGAAATTCCTCACTGATAAAACAAAACCCTTGAGTCTCTTTTGACGTACATGTGGCATAACTATATTACCTTGTATATGTATATTACATATCCATATTAAAAATAAAGTGTATAGTTACTGTATTTACACCGTCATGTCAAACTCGACAAACCAGAACGTGGGAGGACGTTTTGATATCCTCATAAAAAGGCTGTCGCATATTTATCGCTGCAAATGTATTTGCAATGGGTTGGGCGAGAATTGACATTTTAATGCAATATGATTTGAAGGCACTGAACACTATTGGTAATCACTGAAATTAAATGGTATGATACAAAATTACTTAGTAACGAACAATGAAGAGCTATATATCATGTTAGTGAAAGTTTTAGTGAAAGAGGTAATTTCTCACTAATATTTTTGAATTGAAGTTGAGACCTCACCTCAACTAGTGAGACAAGGGTGTTATTTATTTTATTATTATCTCGCAACTTCGACCACCAAACGAGCTCAAAATTTCACAGGTTTGTAATTGTATGCATATATAGAAGTACATCAAGTGATAAGACTGGTCTTTGACAATTACAAATTGTGACCGTTGCATTTGATATAGCACGTATATTCAACACACAATTTCATAAAATATTGAAAATTGCGGCAAACCAGAACATTTTGAAATCCGACCATAACATTTCGCACTTATTATTTTATGGTGATGTCTGATATCAAATTCCCAAATGAACAGGTTCCATAATATAAACACTGAGAGTGTTTTTGTTCTTATGTCCACCCCCGCTTTCTATAATATTTGCAGATGCTATTATTTTGTTGAGGTCTGAAGGGAACACTAAAACCAATGCATTTGAAGGCTAGTGCATACGGAAGCCATAGTCCACGCTTAACATCACACAGCCTAATGCGTCTTCAACGCCCAAATATTTCCGTTAGTTTTTCCAGCCATCCGTTGATGTTTGATTTTGGTTCGAGCATTAATAGCCGACAGTTTACATATTGCTGGCTGTGATCATATATCCTTGAAACCTTCAACATTTGTACAAGATCACACGGGGGCCCACGCGATTTTAAGCCGCGGTCGAAATCTATGGTTTGTAACCGAGTTCGCTGTGCCTCGAATCGATCGTTGTCCAATGCACTGACTCTCTAATGGATGGGCGTGCTGCACATGCTGCCAGTAACCGCTCTATATATTGCCGTGTGTTGCTATGACGCCTTTAAAATCCCCCGGCTTTGCAGCTGGGACTGGACAGCAAAATAAGTAGTTCGTCAACCTACAAATAAAAGGACCAATTTCTCGCCTTTCATGTTCCCCTCATTTGATATGGATTTTCACAAAACGAAGAAAGGCAATCAATCAAGTCTGTAACGACTACATCATATGGTCATGCAATCATACCTTAAGTATGCACCAATGGCTTTAGAAAGAGATTCTTACTAATACAGGGAGACATATATAAAGAACATTCAACTATTTAGATTAACCAGGCTGCTGTCAACGAAGCTCAAGTTATCAGCCTTAAGCAAAACTTGCAGGGAATGTTAATTCCATCAGTTCACTTGTCGCTTCTCATGCTGACGTTTTGCCATCTGATATTTTTCACAGATTGGGTATTTTACACGGTCCAATAAAATGTTTTCATCATCTTCCTCAAAAAAAAAAATAATAAACTCAATGCATTTATTCTTTAGAGAGGAGCTCGCACCCGGAATTTGAACGAGGCCTCGTAAAGGATTCTGAGGAATCATGTAGATAATTATTGGTGAAAGCTTCAATGACAAACGTGCCTTGCAGGAAAATTACTCTGAGAGCGCCATGCGAGATAGTCTTACGGCATGTCTGGTTGATATAATACCAATATCAAGGATCAATGACAGCAAATAAAAGAAGGGAAATAGTGACAGGTAGAGAGGCGTATGGCTATTACATACTTCGCCGGGAAAAACAAAAAGTAATACTTGAGGGGAAAAAAATATGTTGAGAAACAGAAGAAACAAAAACCAACAGGAACAAAACAAAATAGTGTAAGTCGTTAATTTGATACCATTACTGAGTGGAGAGCGGTTTTTAATTGTTTAAATCGTTTGCCACATTGCACGTTTGTCTTGTCCTTGTTTTTTTCTTCACAAAAGCATACCCGGGTAAATGACAAGTACGTTAATTTTTAAAATTGTGTTGTGATGCATAGTGGTAGTGTGCTGGTACTATAAGAGTTTTCAATAATTTAACTGACAAATTGACAACAGAATATGATAAACCTACAAAATTGCAAGCGTGTTGAAAGTGCGTTTTCAAGGCGGGAATAGAGTTCAACCATGTCATTGTGACATCAATCACAAAGGATGGGATCGCAACGTGACATATTTAGCTATTAGAGGTGAGAAATGGCGACGACCTAGGAAAATAAAATGGTTCTTAACGCCATTACCGTTGACAAGTTTACATATTTACAAACGCGTCTTGTATAATTGGGGGGAGGGGAGACTCTTATACTGGCATGACACTCTCACAAAGATCATTAATGTTCAGACAGCGTAGAATGCGTCTAGTCAGTGTCACGGTCCTGACCGCTCAGAGGGGCGACGTCCTTTATAGTAGAAATAACTCACTGTCATTTTTGACAGCTCTTCAAATCATTTCGCGGTTCCGTGTTAAGCGTCTGATGTGAAATCAAGCCGGACAAATGCAATCATGGGAGGTTACACTGTTCTGTCGAAAAACACACAGGTTACCTGAACTGTAAATATTCAAAATTATTGACAGAGCTAATGAAGTGATGGTACGTACTCTTAAAGCGTATGAAAAAAAGGGAGAGAAAAAAGGATATATTCGTTCATACCCAGCCCCCACCCCCTTTTTCAGATCCCTGGAAAACACGTTAAGGAAGACTGCAGAACCAATTTACAGAAACGGTCCATTACACCACAACTTCTTTCAGTCTGTCACTTTTCATTAAAGTTGGACAATGATTTTGACCAAAACAAAAAAGAAACCGCCTACATAGGGCTAGCTTCTTAGTAAAGGGTCAACACGTTAAAGACACTGGACACTATTGGTAATTGTCAAAGACCAGTGTTCTCCCTTGGTGTATCTCAACATATGCATACAATAACAAAGCTGTGAAAATTTGAGCTCAATTGGTTGTCAAAGTTGTGTGCGTTTAAATGGTTGATTTCGAGACCTCAAATTCTAAATCTGAGGTCTCGAAATCAAATTCGTGGAAATATACTTCTTTCTCGAAAACTATGTCACTTCAGAGGGAGCCGTTTCTCACAATGGTGCATACCATCAACCTTCTCCCATTACTCGTCACCAAGTAAGGTTTTATGCTAATAATAATTTTGAGTAATTACCAATAGTGTACACTGCCTTTAATACGGATATCGTTGGTTCACATCCCTCTCTGGTAAGTTTTTGTTTGACCCAAAACCCAAATCACTATTCTTAAAGTCGTTAACAGAAGTGCAATTTATCCATACAATCACTTTATTTGAGTGGAGAACCTGAGGCAAAAAAAGAAAAGAAAAAGTAAACAATGATAAAGTAAAGTATCGGAATAGCACATTAAAAGATAATGAATTTCATCTTGAACACGCACAATTTCATGGTGACATTTTTTTGTTTTCCCTTTATCTCTGAAGTACCTTGAGTACAGACTGCAGTCCGTCTACAAAACGAGTCAAAGTGCAAGTTAACCATTTTCATCTAGAACACGCACAATTTAAATGCGACATAAAGTATAATTTTATTTTATCTCTGAGTGCAGATTGCGGCCCGTCCACAAAACGAGACAAAGTGCACGACGACACACCGACTGGACACTACATACGCCTACACTCCAAGGTGAGTTTCAGTTAATTACGTATCATTTACTTTTAGCCAGTCTAATAAAGTTATCTGACTTCCATGGAATCTTAGTAACGGCACCCCACTGCTCTGGATAAATAGTTCACCCCATCATGCATTAAATACGATGACCATTCCAATGTATATATGCTCATCATTTCGGAGAACTTGATACCGCCACTTTCCCACAAGCGTGTCACGTAAAATCTATCAAGCGGATGGGGCAAATATTTCCACGTTATAGTAAAAGGAAATTCTCCCCTATAACTGGAATCCAATATAATTCATCAAAAAGGCGCCTGTGTTGCTAACTGAGTCTTGCTGATAATTCAGCTGTAACGTGATACAATATTCCAACTTCTGTCTTCTTGTGGTATCTTGAAACATCAATTTGCAAATCCAACTTTTCTGGCTCAAACTTTGTTGTTGTAACTGGCTGCTCGGACTTTTCTCAGTAATTTGTTTCCTGAATCGTTTTTTTTTTTCTTTTGAGACTTCAAGGTCATCCGTTTTTTTTCCGAAACTAATATTGGACAACTAGTTTGGGTAACTCAATCAATCGTTAAATGTATAAGGTCATATTCACACAGTCGTTACTCTGACCTAATGTATTGGTTTGTTTTCGCTTTCATTGCTTAACACCAAGGTCATCAATATTTCTATGAAACGAACTCGCGTTCAGTAGATTCCGGATTGTTGTCGTGGGTTCAGAAATTAAAAAAAGGGAGTGAAATGCACAGTGGCAAGAAAATGACAAAATGGAGATACAACTTTGAATAACGAGTGGGCCTTTTTTATATCTATAAACAACAACAACAAATATGATAAGAAAACAAGTCACCGTAACATCTGGAATAATATAATCAATTGTATCAATTATGTAAACACTAGCATTAACTATACTACCGTAACCGTAATTGCCTTTCTGTAAAATATGCTTTGTGTGTTTGTTGTTTATCTGATGACGATACATTACAAGTTCATAACACAAGAAAGTGCTGCATGCAGCGATACCAACAATTAAACGTACGCATTACAATCACAGGAGAGTTTTTGTTGTGCAATGGCGATTTAACGATAGCGTATTGACACAATAGTTACTATTTATCTTTAGAAAAAAGAGAGAGAGAGAGAGAGGAAAAAAAATTAAACATACATATAAAAGGGCTGCAGGATTACTGAGGTCAAATCAATAATAGAGATTGATGGTTGTGATATGGTGTGTTATCAAATTGCAATAACTGCCCTTATACAAAGGAAAAGGGGAGATGAACCACTGGGGGAGAAAACAAATAAATGACAGATAACTTATTACCAAGTACTTATGCCACGGTCGATTTCATTGAGAAAATGACAAATTTTCTGAGCTACTTTTGAATCGCAGGTACCTTCGATTTTTGTCAGGACGGGTCACGTTTTAAGTACCTTTACATTATTGTGGTATACGATGTAAGCAAAAGCTGTCAGAGATTATTACCCTCTCTAACTTGAATGATTATTCGTTTTCTTTGACCGGGACTGCATTTAGGAGAATATACACCACTATATGAAAACTGCACCCATTCCTGTATTCGAAAGGCAACTGTCAGATTCAGTTTGTACTTGGATTGCCATTATCCGCCAATAGCCATGTACAGCAGTAGTTTAAACGGCCTTAACCTTTTTAGCCATAGGACCGGAACATGCGGTAGGGGGAAATCTCAATAGCTCGAATTTGTAGGGAGGAAAAGTAACACCAAAATGAAACTCGATTGTCAGCCAACGCATTGACCAATCCATCTAGTTTGTGTGAATTATAGTTCCGATGATAATAATCATGACGTGTCTTCGCTCTTACCCACCACGTGAACACATTTTTAATTGTCTGTTATTATCTTGTCGAAAACATATGCCTTAGCAATTAATCACCAGAGCATTGAGCCAAATAAAAGCTTCGAAGAGCTATTTTGTTCATTTTAATTTTAAACAAATATAATCTTCTTACAATTCCCGGTATCCATTAACGAGAGGCATTTCCCTATGGATTAATTACTTCTTAACAAATATGGTGAAATATTACAAAAAAGACACAAATTGTACACAGTTAGCATTGGCTATGTTTTGTAATTTAAACCAAGATTCAAGTAATTGTACTGCAAGGATCTTTAAAAAAAAAAAGGGTGGAACTAAACCTTTGAATTTGAAACCGTTTGATTGTTGAAACGTATCAAACTTTAGGATGAGTTTTGGGGATACCATCGAACGATTATGGCCATGCAAGATCGGAACTGCCAGTAACGCTCCTCGGGTTCAATTTGAAGGGTTTCAAATATGCTTTAGTTCTCTATATTAACACTACTTAGACGTAAAATCTTTGAATAAAACTCTACTCAGTCGAAAAACTGCTGTACTTCTAACCGAGCAAGTTAAAGGCTGTGGACACTATTGGTAATTACTCAAAATAATTATTAGCATAAAACCTTACTTTGTAACGAGTAATGGGGAGAGGTTGATGGTATAAGACATTGTGAGAAACGGCTCCCTCTGAAGTGCCATAGTTTTCGAGAAAGAAGTAATTTTCCACGAATTTGATTTCGAGACCTCAGATTAAGAACTTGAGGTCTCGAAATCAACCATCTAAACGCACACAACTTGGTGTGACAAGGGTGTTTTATTCTTTCATTATTATCTCGCAACTTTGATGACCGATTGAGCTCAAATTTTCACAGGTTTGTTGTTTTATGCATATGTTGAGATACACCAACTATGAAGGCTAGTCTTTGACACTTACCAATAGTGTCCAGTGTCTTTAATTGCAAGTAACATAAAGATAACCAAACGTACCAATTAAAAGTTTTCTAACAATTACAATTAAAGTTGCACATGTTATCAAATACACAGCAGTAAGTCGCAGGGGTGCACGATTCCTTGTCTCAATTGTCTCAATTGTCTCAATTTCTTGGCAGGGTCTACACCCAATGTTGTGAAGCACTTTTGTTGTAACAGTCTTATTTTTATGTATATAATCACGCGGAGTAATAATCACGGAACGTAAAAGCAATGTCTAAAAAGCACTGTCCACAAACACTATTTGTGTTGAAAGGGTAATATAACGTCATGGTGTTCTAAAAGAGAACTTACACTCGGGCAACACGATTTACTTGTAGTCAGGCAAAACGATACGGGTAAGCCTTTTCATTTCCCCCGGACAATCATGACAGTCTGTGGACTATATTAGAAAGCATTCTCATATGACTCAGAAAGAATTGGTCTTAAACACAACCAATGTGGTACCTAACCAGTTCTGACTTCTGATTCACGATTTATGACGTTTTGGATTGGCCACGTCGGAGTCGTGTAGCGGGGGTAAATTAAACCACTTGATGGCTGAACCTTTTGGCAAATCCTGATGATGTTTTCAACTTCTAAGTGTTATTTCAAGATCATGTTGTCAACGCGAAGCAAGGGAAAACGGAGTGCATTTATATGCATTATAATTATCCTCAAATGGTTTAAGATGTCTATACACTACATGACATTTCAAACCTTGCACGCATATTTTTCAAACACGTTCCAATCGTTTATAAATTTTGAAAATAACTCATCATTTGTAAATAATTTTCCTATGGCGACCAAAGGTCGAACTGTGGGCACATTTACATGAAATAAATAGTGAATACTCCAAGTGTCAACATGTTATGATGCTGTAGCTTTTACCACTTTTCGGGCACCATTTCACTGTATGGAGTCAAGTTGCGAATATATATTATTTATTAAGATTATTACCATTACAAACATGGGTAATTTATTAGTTTGGTTATCATTGCTAAACAAAACAATTAAATGTTGTGTGTTATTTACGGTCGAGATATTCCCGTCCTCTCTTCGCGCCATCTCAACAGTGTACGCTAATTTAAGTTTACTAATGAGGGAAGTGCAGCCGCGATCATGCCTCATCCCGATACTGGGTAATTGAATCTTCGGCCTTGGCGAAGGCCTCATTAATAAAGCCAGCCATTCATTTGATAGTTAAAAACACACTGGAAATATTGTGCAATGGCATTGTTTAAGAATCAAATTAATTTGTAATGACCAGTGAGACCTAGCATTGACTGAATCCAAATTTCTTGATTTGTGTAAGTCATATCCATAGACGTTAAAGGAACACGTTACCTTGGTTCGGCCGAGTTGGTCTTTGAAAAGCGTTTGTAACCGTTTTTTTATAAAATGCATATGGGTAGAAAGATGTTGTAAAAGTAGAATACAATGATCCACACAAACATGCCTCGAAATTGCGTGGTTTTCCTTTTACCTTGTCGACTAACAAGTCGGCCATTTATGGGGGTCAAAATGTTGACTCCCATAAATGGCCGACCATGTTAGTTCTTACAGTAGAAGGAAAACCACGCAATTTCGAGGCAAACTTGTGTGGATCATTGTATTCTACTTTTAAAACATCTTTCCAACCATACGCATTTTATAAAAAAAAACGGTTACAAACGCTTTTGTTTTGACCAACTCGTCCGATCCAAGGCAACGTGTTCCTTTAAACCAATGTTTGTATGAGAGGGATTGGTTGTTGTCAGCTTTGTGTTTATATCCCCGCGTGTGGGTCTGCCGGGTTCCCTTAATGGGAAGATCATCTGAACAAACAAACAAAAAAACTCGCCAATTCAATATAACAAATGATAATGATATTCCGACCGAAAGAACAGTGATGTTTTATCATAGTTTGTCTTGATTGGACACTACACAATCATTGTCCACAGTCAAGTGCGATAATTTATAAAACATAATGATGACGTCTATTATGTGTGCATCGACAACTGGAGTTTAACAACTGGTTTACTAGCTTGTGACACGCGGCTTTTTTTCCCTTCTTTTTCGTCTGGATATTTCAATTAAAGGGCTATGTTTTGCTTCGTCTTCTTCTTCTTCTTTTTCTTTTTACTCACTTGTGTTCTTGTTATGTGCAACACACAATCATTGTCAACAGTCGAACGCGTCAATATTATATACAAACTATGAAATAGATCGATAAAGTCAATTTGGTTTGCTTTAGCCACATAACTTAACTTTAACTTGTGTACTATAACATGCTTTATTAAAGTAATACAACCATGTTTGTGATAATTTAGTTTTAGAGCCCATTTAAAATATAATCTTAGTCTGCCTCGTTAGGTAAATATAACAATCATTTGAATATACAAACTTTGATGCAAAACAAAAGGTGCGTTATTGTGCATCGACCACCGAATCAAACTTCATATTGTCCATTGACAATAAAACTAAACTTTTCTGCTAACATTATTATGAAATTCAACTATTCCTTGCTCACGATTTTGAAATTCAGTTCGTCCCTAACATGATTTTGGAGTTCAACTTGTCTACTAACACAATAGTGAAATTTAGCTTGTCCGCTAACGCGATTTTGAAATTCCACTTGTTCACTATAACATAACTTTGATATCGACCTTTCTCTGACAACAAATAACTTGACATTCAGTTTGTCCACTAACACGATTTTGAACTTCAGATTGTCTACAACGTGGTTGTGAAAGTCTACTAACACGACTTTGCAATTAAACTTGTCTACTAAACATGATTTCACACTTCAACTTGTCAAATAACAAGACTTTGACCTCAAACTTGTCCAGTAACATTATTTCCTTCTTCACCTTCTCTGCTGACAAGACTGTGCCGAATGATCCGTCCCGAACAAATTGCTTCCGTTTGTATGATGCCTTTGAGCGATCCCGTGTTGTATAACAATACTTCGGTTCAAAGACAAGGTAATCGAAAAAAACCTGACGCCCCAATTCGGATTCGCTGTAAATGTCCCGACACTGAATCTGTCTGGCAGTTTCTCCACACGTTTCAAAGCTTTTAGACTTCTTGGAAATCTTGTGATTTACAATTAATGTATCTATTATTTCAATTTCAGCATAGAACCTTCAATTAATGTAATTTCATTTTGTTAGTATTGCAATTTTAGAACAATGTTTTCGGCTCACTTTATCCCACCGTGGTTGTTTTGTAGAAACACAATTGTTAAGTGCTTTGTTTTTATTTCCATATCCGTTAACTCACTTGCATTTTTTTTTTTTTTTTTCTTAAAGATTGACACTTGTTGATCGTTTGAATTAACTGTTCCTGATTTGGAATTCGTTAACTTGATTTTGAAGTAAGTAAGCTTACCGTCCAAAGGTTTCGAATCACCTACTATAGTATAACACTCATGTGTCCATGAAACATAACAATACTAATTATTAAAACAGAAACATTAAAGGATCATATCATGGTGCCTTGTTGATTTTAAATGGACTTAGCAAAAGAAACCATTGGTATTAATGAACAAACAAAAATACACTTACAAATGACGTGTAACTCGCTGCCTTGCAAAGAAAATCCCCAAGTTTCCATGTTTCAGTAATGGCCACGGTAGCCGTTGGTATCACGCACATCGTCAGCATAGCAATGTCACTCAACGCTAAACTGGCTACAAAACTGTTGGTCACAGTTCGCATATCACGATGTCTGAAGATGATATGAAGTACCAATGAGTTACCAGTGATCCCCACTGCGGCAATTAACACCATAAGGACAGGGAATATTATACCAGTAACCGGATCGACATCACCCCCGACATCGCTGGAGCAGTTGCCACAGGTTCCCTCCATTGTTCAGAGATAGTTTCGTACAGCAGCATCCACAAGGTTCCAAGACTCAATCAGCGTTTGATTTTGAGGGTGGCGCGAAAACAAAATTGCTCTCGGGAAATACAATGATGTAGAACTGTTCAATGTTGTAGCAGAGCTAAATGAATAAGCAGTGATAGTAGTTACAAATTATCAGTTTGCAGATACAGGCCCACCGCAGGAACAGGCAACATCACCGCCTCAACTTCTCAAATGTTGTTTTAAAAAGACAATAATGCTATCGCAATAGACTGATGGGAGAGAGTGAACGGGTCTCAACCAGCACGTGTCGTTTTGTATGGGCTGCGAACTGCATGCAGCCACCACTGCACGGAGAGAGATCACTGGTGCCCCTAACCATACAACACACTCCGAGCTAGCTGGGTATCCTCGCAAGTCTCCTGTGTGTCAAGTACGCATGCCCGTTTCCCTGCATTGTGAGGCTCTTTGGCCAGGTACTTGTCACGTGACGTTGGGGTCGTCAATTCCTGACGGATTGACTGAGAATTGTCAACTATTCTACGGGGGTGTCGATAGAGTTTCGTCGTACGAACTTGGGTCTTTGGCGCAAAAGAGGTTTGTCTAGGTGGATGAAAGGATGAACAATAACACATACAACAAAACAAAACACCAAGTGCTTATCGCGGTGTTTTGGGTCAATTTGGTAGATGTTTTGAGAATCCATCAGTGAACAATGATTCAAAACTGCTCTAAATGGGGGGAAAAACATGTTTTGACTCACACAAGAAAAAAAAAACTGGTCCATTAGGAATTGTCGCATCAAGACCCTCGAGCCAAAGATGTTTTTAACTAGGCATTTTTTTACTGTCAGAAAATCTATGTACTTATGAGTAAAATTTGTCAAAGTGACGAATACTTCAAATCAACTTGTGATAAGCCAATATCGGGGGAAATATATTAATAAACGGAAGATAAAATGTGGTTGTTTGTCGACATTTCCGTTATATTACAGGGAATTTTTCCCAACCAATATTTTGTCTCGTTCCAGGTCTGTGGCCGTTAGCTGTAATTGGCTTGCCGTATATAAGTGCTTCACATCGTGTTTCCCCAATCAGGCTCAGCGGGAGTGAAATTAAGTCAGTATTTTATAATCATGCCGTTGGTCTGATCTTAATATATCATAAGTTTACCTAACATTGTGCAACAGCAACGGGCATTGTACATCCCTCGTTAGATTGTTACGTCGACCACACTGAGGTTTCACTCTATAAAAGAAATTAGCAACAACAACCATAATAAGTCATATACGACGTGAATTTTAGTGTAACAGTTATGAAGGGAGGACAAGGTAGTGTGTCGTGGCCGAACGGTTAGGAGCGCGCGAGCTCCGGTGTTTCTGATCAGCAGAGTGCGGGTTCGAGTCCCGATGTCAACACTTGTGTCCAAAGGCAAACTATTTAACCACTGCTGCATCCTTTGGACGGGAAGTAAATCGGTAGGCCACGTGTTTATAGTACACGTAAAATAACCCTCTCACACTCAACGCTAAAATAAGTTATTTGACTTGGGTTGCGTTGGTGATATAATTTATACGTAATAACATTATTAATGTTAATACCTTTATGGTCTAAAAAAAAAAAACATGAACTCAAAAACCTGCCCTAGACTGCGTCTGTCTGTACAGCTGTCTTGGGTACCTTAATGATGGATACGTGCGTTGATATGATACTATATATTAATTAGATGCAGCCATTTTTTCAAAAAAATCGATTTAAAGGCAGTGGACACTATTGGTAATTGTCAAAGACCAGTCTTCTAACTTGGTGTATCTCAACGTATGCATACAAAACAAAACTTTGAACATTTGAGCTCAATCGGTCATCGAACTTGCGAGATAATAGTGAAAGAAAAAACACCCTTGTCACACGAAGCTGTGTGCGTTTAGATGGTTGATTTCAAGACCTCTAGTTCTAATCTGAGATCTCGAAATCAAATTCATTGAAAATTACTTCTTTCTCGAAAACTTTGACACTTCAGAGAGAGCCGTTTCTCACAATGTTTTATGCCATCAACCTCTCCCCATTACTCATCACAAAGTAAAGTTTTACGCTAATAATTGTTTCGAGTAATTACCTATAGTGTCTACTGCCTTTAAAATGACAACTTCGTTGGAAATAAAACCTGCTTAATCCCCTTCATCTTGACAATTGCATTGCTAAGTGAGACCTGTCCATCTTGTACGCTGGGATTATATATGTATATAACTATAACTGTGAGAACTTAAAAAGAAGCTTTGATCAGTGTGGAACGACACGAATTCTACTTCCCACTTTCAACCAAAAGTCTCAGTGGCACAGGTGTAAATAATACGTGATGTCAGTAGAAGCAATGCAAACACTGCGAGCGACTAGGTAACATAAAACACAAAATGCTTTTTCTCTGTCTCTCTATATTTCAAAAAAAGAAAAAAGAAAAAAGGAAGAGGTATACAGAAGAGAAGAAAAAGGACTCATTTCAGGTGGTGTGTACTGGGAAGGTTGCGTTATCGATCCTGCAGATCGTAATCCTGTACGGTAATCCAATCCAAGCAAAATTAATTTCGAGGCGAAAATTCTCGCTGCTTCCCTCGCTTCTGTAGAAATCTACCCTACCAACCGATGCTTTGTAATTGTATTAAGGGAAGAACGGTGACTAGCTCTTAACCAGGGGGAAATGCTGCCATACAAGAATATTCTCCGAATGGGGATATTTGATGGCCAGTGCTCTAATGCATGTACAACAAAGAGATACTTGTTTTCTTGCTTGTAGTAGTAGGTTAAGGGTTTAAACAATACATTGCACATTGCACACATTTGATACTTTTCCCACCATGCCATGTCTGTCAGTGGTAGGTTTGAAGGTACTCTGGTTTAATTGTGAAAGACCAGTATTCCCATTTAATGTATTCCAACATAAAAAAATGCACAACACAAATCAAATCAGTGGAAATAATGACTCAACTGGTCGTCGCATTTGCAAGTAACATCAAATCCTCGTTGAGCAAATGTCTGTGTTCTCGGATGCTTAATAAAAGGATTCGAGCATAAAGTATTTTAATATTTAGGTGAGAGGTTACCTGTCTCTCAAAAATGAGCCGTTACGCATAATGATGTTTACCATCAACAGCCCTCTATTGCTCGTTACCAAGTATTGTTGTATATACGGACAACTATGTTGAGTTGTTACTCAACTAGTTACCATAGCCTTGAGCTACGTGAACTTCAAGCACAGCTGAAGATACAGTCCCTCAGTATACATCAGCAGTCCAGTATTGAACTTGTTTTAAAATGATCAAGGATGAGTCTTGAACAAAATAATCATAAACCAATACCCAACAAATAATTTACCAAACTAAATGTTAATTTAAAGCTAGAAAACGTCAATAAACGTCAATATTTAATGGCTGGACAAACTGCCATGTTCTTGTTATAAAGGTCAATGTGTGTATTTATAGCGTAATACACGTACATGACAACCTTGTCCAGTGCTAACTAAGATCATGTAGTGCGATATTTGCCCTGATGTACGTATTAAAGGCAGTGGACACTATTGGTAATTTCTCAAAAGAATTAATAATCATGAAACCCTGGTAACGAGTAATGGGGAGAGGTTGATAGTATAACATAATGTGAGAAACAGCTCCCTCTGAAAGGACGTAGTTTTCAAGAAAGAAGTAATTTTCCACGAATTTGATTTCGAGACCTCGACTTATAATGAGGTATCATTATCAGGCATCTGAAAGCACACAAGTTCGTGTGACCATGGTGCGACAAGGGTGGTTATTTTTTTCCTTTCATTAATAGCAACTTCGACGAACGAATGAGCTAAAATTTGCACAGTTTGTTATTCAATGCATACACCAACTGTGAAGACCAGTCATATAATTACTATCAGTGTCCAGTGTATTCAATGCGATTGTGGTTGGATAAAATATACATATGTATGGCATACAGGGTATCGACTTTTTTTAAGCTCAAAATGTGACAAAATTGTAAACTAATGATTTGTTAGTATTGGTTTATTAAAAACATTCAAACTTGGCAGCATAGGCTGAATTGCGTTTAAAATTACAGAACATAAGCATATATATATGTATAATATTTTAAAAATTACAGAAAAACATTTAGATATAAAAAAAGAATTTAAGTACACATATAAAAAAATATATATATATTAAAACAGACCGCAAGAGTAGGACACACACCGCAAGAGTAGATAATCACACTGGATTCACCAACTCAAGACAGTCAAACCTTTTTGACTTAACATAAACACTGGTATCAAATAACTTCTCATTACCCTCCACTTCACTTCGGCCTAAGAACTTATATGTGGTATATATTCGACGCATAAAGTATTAATTAATCTTGTTTAAAGTTGTTTTTATAAATTCATCACTGTAACTATCTGATGTAAGTTACCCCCCCCCCCTTTTTTCCACAGGTCCCTCATACCTATTTTTAAAATCGTCATACCTTTGATCTTGCTATTCTCATTAATTGACCATTGTTAGTTGCATCATGATGCAACTTGCTCTCTAATCCTACCCTTTCATGTCTCCCTGCATTGTTGTCGAACAAAACATTTACCACTTTTATGGTCCAGTAACCCATCCTTTCATTCTAAACATCCTTTGTCCTCGCCACTTTACTCCTATTGGTTCATAGCCACACATTGTCTCTGAAATAGAAACTTTGATTGGCTGTTATTTTCCCGCTTCTTTCTGGATCCTTTCCTTAATCCCTTTCCCCCTCTCTTTTTCTATAAATGGATTTGTATTTGTTTGAAGAATGTCCGGATTGGATCGAAAGCTAAGGCCATCTACCCTATTCATTATCTATTAAAACACTAAAATACAAAAATACTTTCCACTAGGGAGGCATCACACACCTCTTGATAACAACTATGTTATGTGCTTCTATAAAGTAGTCATTAACATTAACTAACTTTGCATGATAATTCTGCATTTCACATTTGGATTGTATGAATTTAGTATATACAATTACATTATCAATAATCAAATATGAGTACCATTGATGTGTTTATGGTATACACAATGCTGTATCTTTGTTAAACAAATTAATATGTGTTCATTTTGGGCATATGTTTTGTTTAACCCCCTTACTTTAAAGTGAATGTTTTGTCAAAATGCATGGTGTACTAACACAATCAGCTATACTTCTAGCCAAGAAAATTATAATTAGCGTATACATTCCATTTAAGAAACAGGGACGCCCCGTTGTTAAACAAATTAATATGTGTTCATTTTGGGCATATGTTTTGTTTAACCCCCTTACTTTAAAGTGAATGTATTGTCAAAATGCATGGTGTACTAACACAATCAGCTATACTTCTAGCCAAGAAAATTATAATTAGCGTATACATTCCATTTAAGAAACAGGGACGCCCCGTTGTTTTCTGACATGATTGGATGCAAAGAGCGCCAATTCACCTTGTAAAACATCAATGGTGCTTTATGTAGGTGACTCTTAAAGGCACTGAACACCATTAGTAATTACTCAAAATCATTATTAGCATAACACCTTACGTGGTAACGAAACCGGGAGCTGTCGTTGGTATAACACATTGTAAATAAATGGCTCCCTCTGAACAGTATAGCAGTTTTTTGAGGAAAAAAAAGTAAATTGTCGCTATAATATTTGAATTTGTTTACGAGACCTCAGGTACTGATTTCGAGGTTTCGAAATCAAGCATCTGGAAGCACACAACTTGTGCAACAAGGGCGTTTTTTGTTTGTACTTCCAGATGTTTTCTCGCAACGACCAAATTGAGCTCAAACTTTCACAGGTTGGTTATTTTATGCATATGGTGAGATACATCATGTGACAATAACCATAAGTGTCTCGTGTATTTAATGCAAAAGCATAGCATGTTCGCCACTGTGCTTCAAGATATAACTCTGAGAAGTCCGAAGATAGTGAGAACTTATTGTTGCAAGACATTCACAAGTCAACTTTGATGTATTTTGTCTACCGCGAAAATATTTTCAAGTGAACGCTTAAGTGAATAAATATAATTTACAATCATAGTAAGAACACTTTTAACCCAAATGCTACTAACACTTGTTTTGTTCATTTACAATTAATGGGAAAATGAATTGATCCTCTAGCAACTGGACTTGGTCTTGCACATTTAATGGAAGACAGACAATAAACATGGTTTGTCTATTCAATAATACAACACTATACGCAGCACCGTTGTTGCGACATACACTAATGCAGAATGGTTTTCGATCTATTATTTAAATGTGGAGCACAGAAAATGGAAATTAATGTTTCTTTTGGATGCACCGTACTTCCTCCCTATCAGCAGAGACCTACTTTTCTCCATTCATGAATTATCTAAAATGTAATTTTGAACGAGAGCAAACAAACAATATACGGATGTTTTCGTAAGGGTTGTGTGCAGAACAGACGCGTTTTGACTCATACATTTTTATCAGATTTCACCAAGCAACAAAAACCGATTGTTCCACCCCAGAACATCATCTTTAAAGACCGTGGACGCTATTGGTAATTGTCAAAAGACCAGTCTTCTCACTTTGTGTATCTCAACATATGCATGAAATAACAAACCTGTGAAAGTTTGAGCTCAATTGCTCGTCGAAGATGCGAGGTAATAATGAAAGAAAACAATACATTGTCACACGAAATTGTGTGCTTTCAGATGCTTGATTTCGATACCTCAAATTCTAAATACGAGGTCTCGAAATCAAGTTCCCTTCAGAGAGAGCCGTTTCTCACATGTTTTATACTATCAACCTCTCCCCAATACTTGTTACCACGTAAGGTGTTATGCTTATAATTATGTTGAGTAATTATCAATAGTGTCCACTGCCTTTAAGTAAAATGTAACGCAACCTTGCACGAGCTAATTTATATAGTGACTTCGCCCTTTATAAAGTATATCGTTTCCGAACTGATGATTCATCTGGTTATGGGTAGGCCATGTTATAACATTGTTTTCATCTGTTCGTCTCGTGATTTGATCAATGTTCTAGTTATAAGATTCCAGCTGTTGTATAACACAATTAGGTCTGTGTTGCTTGCCGGTGTGCTTTATGTATCTGACTGTCCACTCACTATAATATGTCATAGGTAGAGGGTTATGAGATGATGATATCATGTTCTTTAAATGTATTATAGGTACTATACATCTTTGGTAACTGTCAACAACCATTCTTCTCGCTTGGTGTTTCTCAAGATTAGTATGCATAAATAACAGACCTGTGAACATTTGAACTCAGTTTGGTCGTCGAAGTTGCGAGAGAATAATGGAAGACCAAAACACCCTTGTCGCTCAAGTTGTGTGCCTTTAGATGCTTGAACTCGAGACCTCATCTGACGTCTCGAATTCAGTTCAAATATTTTAGTGATAAACTACTTCTTTCTCAAAAACTTAGTCAACTTACTTCAAAGGGAGCCGTTTCTGACAATGTTTTATGTTCATGTTAACAAATAATTCAAGTAATTGCCCGCTGTGTACAGTGCATTTAACAGTAAGACATGGACTGCGCATAATAACTTTACATTTTCTTATAACTATTTATGTTGCCTGTGTTAGGATTCGAGAAATGGTTTTAAGATAAACATTATTTGATCAGTGACAATGTGATTTTTAAATGTTTCCCCTTGACAATGCTTGTGATGGTATTATGTACTTGTATAAGCGTCTTTACAAACTAAATGATCAACTAACAGAATTAAGAGAAATATACGGCGGGGTTACGGCCACAGAAATGTTTGAAACGTTTCCTGGGAATGACACTTGAAGGAGCTTTCCTGACATTGATATGGATAGAGTTTCATTTTTTTTGATAAGTTATAGAAACGGATCGTCCAAATGTCCAGTGTGTGCTGTGTGTATTGCATAAATATTAGGATTAAACATTTTTATTGAGTCGATTGTTTTTCTTTTCTTTTTTTCTATTAGATACCCAATTAATGTTGTTTATCAAATAGAACTGACGCATTTTGAAGAGACAATTGGTGCGATTGCCATCAGCGTATATTGACATAAATATGACGTTGCTTTTAAGGTAGTCTAATTATCGGTGTATGATATAGGTTGACTTTAATGCTAATAAAGAAAACACATTTGAAATATCAAGGCTGTAAATATTTAGCATGCGAATTTAGTAACGATTTAAATTAGCTGCCACTGATGTTCGTGAAGCGAGTTTCACGCACGTCCTTAAGGGCTATACACGTGTACTCGGCATCACGAACCCATGCAGTCAGCTTTGTCGTTGCTAAGCACCAATATTAGAAACAATATCGATTTTCCATGGCAGCGTGGTAACAACAAAGAGTCAAAATAATTATGAGAATCCTCAACCCCCCCCCCCCCCCCCACACACACACATGCACACACTCGCCTTTGAAACAAAGCTTAAACAACGTGCGCAATCACTGTGAAATATACCATGGGCATCATGATACCTAGACTGATACATAGTCTATTCAATTACTTTATTTGCACAAACAAAATAATACAATATAGTGTAATCGAGCACCCAGAACAAGCACTTAAACCTGCTGACTTGAGCCCTTGACCGCACTTTAAAATAAAACAAAGACGCACATACAGTAGCAGTATTTGTACAAATACACTTAAAGGCAGTGGACACTAATGGTAATTACTTAAAATAATTGTTAGCATAAACAATTACTTGGTAACAAGCAATGGAGAGCTGTAGATATTAGTATAAAACATTTTGAGAAACGGCTCCCTCTGAAGTAACATGGTTTTCAAGAAAGAAGTCATTTTCCACGTCTTTGATTTCGATACCTCATAATTTAGATTTTAAGGTCCCAAAATCAAGCATCTGAAAGCACACAACTTCGTTTCAAGACGTTTTTTTATTCCCCATTATCTCGCAAATTCGACGACCAATCGAGTTCAAATTTTCACAGTGTTGTTTTGTTGTGTATTAAGTTGAGATACACCAAGAGAGGAGACTGGTCTTTGACAGTTATTACCAAAGGTGTCCAGTGTCTTTGGAACAGTGTTCAGAATATTACCATCCGCACATTTCTAAGCATTAGTTTTGAACCCACGTTGTTCACATGTATAACCAAAAACATGTTTAGTTTAAAGTGTGTGTTTGAATTCTAAAAACATTTGAGAAGGTTTCCAAATGTGAAAAAAAGGGTTCCATGTTTTAACATGTTTAAAAAGTGGGTACAATATGGGGGTTTAAACTAAACAAAAAATAATAAAAAAATGTATACACAACAAAAGTAGAACACCTCGTTAAACATTAATATCGGTTTGCGTGTCATGAAAACGTGTTATTTTTTTCCCCAATGAATGATCTATGACGTAAAAAACTAGCCACATTTTTTAGCAAGATCAATAATAATGTGCCCTGTATTTTTCCCGCCCCCTCTTGCTACAGATTAACACGTTGCCATGGCAATTGGATCAATGAAGTATTAAAAGCTGTTCACTTTTTAGCGCAGCTGTCCTTGCAACATGCATGCTTTTTGTCAGTCTCCATCAACATAAATAAATGTTTCGTTTGAAACAAACAACACTAATCAACAACCAAACATGAACAATCATTTTAAGTTAACGAAACATTAACGCTTTGAAATATTCATAAATTTTACATTTATAGACACTGAACAATATTGGGAACTGTCAAAGACCAGTCTTCTCACTTTGTGTATCTCAACAAACCTGTGTTCAACTGAGCTTAATTTGTGGTCGAGGTTGCGATATAATAATAACAAGTTAAATTCAAGGTCTCGAAATCAAATTCGTAGAAAATCACTTCTTTCTCGAAAACTATACGATACTTCAGAGGGAGCCGTTTCGCACAGTTCTTTTATTCTACCAACCTCTTTCCATTACCCGTTTCCGAGTACGGTTTAACGCTTATAATTTTGCTGCGTACTTACCAATAGTGTAGACTGCATTTAGCATTATGTCTAACTGCTCTTAAGTGAGAAACATTATCATGTTGTGTTATGGTATAACTAATGACATTCGTATGCTATAGACATTACCCGCGCCTTGTGGCGTCAAGTTCACAACTATATAGCGTAATAATATTGTTAAGGCGTGTGGTTATTGCCCATATAACATCAGCCATCAGCCATAAACCACACACGATGTAAACATATAATATGTTGAATAGTCAATTTGAGCACGCATTTATTTCACATTATTGTTTGATACACAGTGGTGTGTCGTCTTTCTAGCGCTACGGGTTGTTTCCAGAAAAAGCAATCATCGTAAAAAAAAAAAATTAATTTGAAAAAAGTGTCTGTCCGTGTATAAAGCCATTATACACTTTCGGTAAACAGTATTGTCCAAGTCCCACATTTCGTGGATCACAAAATAACAAACCTGTGAAAATTTAGGCTCAATCTGTCATCGGAGTCGGGAGAAAATAACGGGAAAACCCACTCTTGTTTCCGCGCGTTTCGCCGTGTCATGACATGTGTTTAAATTAAATCCATAGTTCTCTCTATCGAGAATTGATATTGTTTTACTGTTTTCTCAAAAAGCAAAGCATTTTATGGAACAATATTTCAAGAAACCTGTAAACTTTTTGTTGTCTGTACCGAAAGTGTACAATGGCTTTAACAGCAAATGAGTAAAACACAATAAACCGGTGTAACGAGTACAGCTACGGACTATATACTTCGAGGTCGTTCACAAACCTTTCTGCATTACCATAGCTAAATAAAATGGCACATCTTAAGCAAAAAAAAAGTATTTTATACTGATTGTCTGGATGATATAATGCGTAGACCGATTTATCGCATAGCTTTTCGGTTTGTCTGTACCATACGCGAGAGAAGTGACCGGCTCGTCTTGGGATTTTAAGGTATACCGGTCCAAAGGCGTAACCTAACCTTGTCCCTAAATGTAGCCCGTTTATCAATTTTCATAAACAGCGGACAAACATCAACTACTTGTGTCATGTTAGTCACATTGTCTCATTCAAGCACTTGTCTCAAAAAGTTACAAGTCTTGAATTACTAATGGTTCAATGTTTAAAAGTTGTCCTTTCATCGTCTATATCGTCATGATCAAACATACATGTGGGTGTATACTTGGCATCATTTACTCTGTCTTCGAAGATTTGATAGAGGTGCGAGCGCGTAGGAATTGACGGAGCTGTGTATAGCGAGAGAGTTGTGACATAAATGGACCAGTTTGATTTGGCATCGTGGTTGCTGAACGCCATTGTCTTTTCAAATGTAGCCACCCATACCTCCTTATTCGGTTCCAAACATGTAAAAAGGAAAGCCAAATAAAGTGATTGTATATACGTTGTGCAGGACAATTAACCGCCACAAACACTAAAGGGGAACAAACACTAAAGGGGATTAATTAAAAATTAAAATTAAAAATACCGTAAGAATGTGATTACAGTCGAACATTATATCCAGCCAATGAAGAAGATGCACTATGCTTGACTTTATAAGTTGTGCAGGATCGTAATACTGAGTATGATATTCACTGTGGCAAGGAGTGATAGGGTAAGGAAGCACTAGACTATCATATCATGTGACGATCTTGAAATTGTAGATTTCCTCGGCTTTGGCAATATTCGAAATTGAATCAATTCCCGAGTGGAGTAGCACTAGGTTGAACTTTATTTATTTATTTATTTTTTTAAGCCTGCCCGAAAGTAAAAAAAAAAAATGAAATTTATTGAATGTCTCATTGACATTATCTCCCATGGTGCACTTTTTAGAAAACCCTGTTAATGCTTGTTTAAACCATGACTGATTTGCTAGTCCACATTGGACAACCCACCTGTTCCAGGTGCTGGCATATTAATAAGTCATAGCACACCAAAAGGTCAGGTATGGTAACCTTCTTGTTATCAAATAAAAAGAAGAGACAAAGACATTTAAAAAAAAAAAATATGAACGTGACATTAAAAAAAAAAGACAATCGATCGGTGGAGAAGTTTATTACAAAAAGAACTGACACGTGTTGGGAGAGTGGTGTGGATATTAATTCCTTTCCAAATGGATAATATAGAGAGAAGGAGAAATCATTCGAAACGCGGGCATGGTTCTCATGGATTATGTATAGAGTGAGGCAATGAACAACATGTACATTGACGTTTTCATTGAAAAGCAGGATGAAGTCGGCCCAAGTAGATTGCAATGTTTGCAAAAGATCAATCAGACCCTCCAGGCAATGTTGTGCTGCTGCAAGACGAGTTTTTCTATACAGCGGATTTGTTACCTGGTGAAAAGCAGGTTGTGATATTTATTTACTGCAATTGTCGAATACAAAACTCGCATCGAACTCCACACGAATGTGTCGCTTTATTGAGGGAGTATTAATTGACGGGTATTATTGTTTAACCCTGTTGTTTGTTGTTATTTGTGTGTATTTGATGTTGTCGTTGATGTTGTTGTCGGTGGCGGTTGTGTTGGTGTTGGTGTTTGTTTTGCTGTTGTCGTTGTTGTTGTTGTTGTTGTTGTTGTTGTTGTTGCTGTTGTTGTTGTTGTTGTTGTTGTTGCTGTTGCTGTTGCTGCTGCTGCTGCTGCTGCTGCTGCTGCTGCTGCTGCTGCTGCTGTTGTCGCTGTCGCTGTCGCTGTCGCTGTCGCTGTCGCTGTCGCTGTCGCTGTCGCTGTCGCTGTCGCTGTCGCTGTCGCTGTCGCTGTCGCTGTCGCTGTCGCTGTCGCTGTCGCTGTCGCTGTCGCTGTCGCTGTCGCTGTCGCTGTCGCTGTCGCTGTCGCTGTCGCTGTCGCTGTCGCTGTCGCTGTCGCTGTCGCTGTCGCTGTCGCTGTCGCTGTCGCTGTCGCTGTCGCTGTCGCTGTCGCTGTCGCTGTCGCTGTCGCTGTCGCTGTCGCTGTCGCTGTCGCTGTCGCTGTCGCTGTCGCTGTCGCTGTCGCTGTCGCTGTCGCTGTCGCTGTCGCTGTCGCTGTCGCTGTCGCTGTCGCTGTCGCTGTCGCTGTCGCTGTCGCTGTCGCTGTCGTTGTCGTTGTTGTTGTTGTTGTTGTTGTTGTTTTTGTTGTTGTTTTTGTTGTTGTTTTTGTTGTCGTTGTCGTTGTCGTTGTTTTTGTTGTTGTTTTTGTTGTTGTTTTTGTTGTTGTCGTTGTTGCTGTTTCTGCTTCTCCTGCAGCTGCTGTTTATGTATTTATTTATTTTTATTACACTTGTTTTTTGTCGCTCTTTTTTTTTCTGCGAAATTGTTTGCAGTTTGAAAATAAGAATAAGTGTTATTCAATAATTGAATGTGTATTACATTTCAATCCCCGTAAGCTGTTGGTGATTCCGCATGTTAATAATGACACCCCCCAACATAATGTTTAACATTTGTAATCCTCAAACATAGAGCTCTTCTGGATGTGAAATATTGACTTCTCACTTTCCAATCCACGTCATCTTAGACAAGTATTTACGACATGAGTTCGTTGCAAACAGTTCTCAATGTCACTTTTCGTCGGGTCTAATTTAGAAATGTAATATTATGTCCATCAAAATAATCGAAATTGTTGTATTTTAACTTAATGTTTCAAGTTTGATTTTCTTGGTATAGCCACATATCGCAGGGGAAAAGTGATTTAATTATCAACCACCAGACACAAACCTAATATCACACACAAGAGACAGATTTAGCAACACTTATCTTACAAGGACAGCGTGGCGGCAATCACGTGCCACCAACACAAAGTGAAGCTATTTTAAGGCTAAATTTCCCCAAAACAGTGTGTTCATACCCGAAGGAAAATACTCATCAAGGCGGGGAAGGTGTGTTTGCATGTTGTAACAGAGGACAGGGAATTTATCCCGAGTTACTCCCTCTCAAGGGTGCGATGAAAGTGTAAAAAGCAAAACAGAAGACAAGAGAAGCGGCCGCTGTGATTAACTCGGCAACGGCTGTTGTTAAAAAATTTAAGCAACCGAGGGTTAAATAACCTAAATTGTGCACAGGCTGTGATTCTTCCAGAAGCACACCCTAGGGGTGTGTGTTTTTTGTCCGGTATATTAAATACATGCCTTTCCCTATAGTGGTTGTACGGGGACTGCCATTTGCCCAGGAAGCAAAGGGGCTATTTAGCAGTCGTGTCAAGTCTTTTAGCTGGTGGCGATGTACACTATCGCCTCGTCCTTGCTTATCTTTAAACTCTCCATAGTTCTCTTGAACGGATATTAAGAGGCTGTTTCAATACCTTTGAGAGTCACCGACTAATATCGCTAAGATGATTCACCGATCCAAGACGCTACACAAAAGCCTCTTCCCAAACCACGGATTCAAGCATTGTGTGTCTTTGGTTTTAAAGGCAAATGAAGCGGCGCTTGAAACTTTACAACTCCATGTTTATATTTAACATGAAAACCCGGTCAAAATGTGGGGGTTAGAAGGGGCGATGTCAGTTAAGAAAATGTATATATAAAAGTTACTTTTAATACAAAAACATATAACCACAACAAGGGGGGGTACACATGAAGAAAAAAAATAAAATAATAAATCTGACATAAAATTGTGTTTTAACTTAAAGGGAAGGTACACGTTTGGTAATAATTAAAAACAAATATTGACTTAAAAACTTACTTGGTAACGAGCATTGGAGAGCTGTTGATAGTATAAAACAGTGTGAGAAACGGCTCCCTCTGAAGTAGCATATATTTTGAAATAGAGGTAATTTCTCACTAAAATAATAAAAGACTTCTAGCTAAAAGTCTTGTATTCCTATCTGAAAGCACACAAATTCGTTCAACAAGGTTTTTTTTTTTCTTTCATAATTTTCTCCAAACTCCGATGACCAATTGAGCTCAAATTTTCACAGGTTTGTTATTGTCTGATATGTTGAGATACACCAATCGAGAACTCTGGTCTTTGACAATTGGCAATAGTGTACCATCCCTTTAAAGGCAGTGGACACTATTGTTATCAAGCATCAGAAAGCACACAACTTCGTGTGACAAAGGTGTTTTTTCCTTTCATTTATTATCTCGCAACTTCTACAACCGATTGAGTTCAAATTTTCACAGCTTTGTTATTTTATGCATATGTTGAGATACACCAAGTGAGAAAACTGGTCTTTGACAGTTACCAATAGTGTCCACTGTCTTTAACCCCAAACACATTACAGTACAATGCCAAATACCAATAATACAAACGAAATAAAGAAAACCGAATGTTTTCCTTTGCTAAAACTTGAAACCGTTATAGGCGTGTCAGCCCCCGTGTTTATCAACGATGGAAATATCCGTATTTAAAGGCCCTTTTTTTTTTTTTTTTTTTTTTTCTTTTTTATATAAGCTACTAAATTCTTTTTGTGCTTAAAATTATGTTTTAAATGGTGTCAAAAAACAGATGGCTCTATTCTAGTACTTGGACTGCAAAACATGTTTCCGCCCTCAAAAACACACGCATTAAATTTACAATGACACAACATGGGACCTGACCCCTCTTTTTGATATTTTAATGGTCCTGCCTAGAATATCACTGGCTATCCCCAAGGTCATTGAACTAGTGGGAACCGGTCGAAATTAACCAAATGTAACATGAATTAGGAGTTAGGACACGTAAGTTCATTAAAGGTTTGACCAATTTTTTATTTATTTTTTTTTTTTTTCCCTGGAGGGGGAAATTTATTCAAGTGTTTTCAATGTACAAAGCTACACAAACTACTGGTAAAACCAACTACTTGTAGAACGATACTAAGAGAGAAATGGCAAATTGCAAAAACAGGAAGTTTGATGAGTAATGGAAACATCATTTCAAACTGATCATGTAGGTTTAGCATCACGCTCGGTTTCTCATAATGCGGATGATCTGTATACGCTTCACAGAATAATAGTCCGCGATTAGGGGGTTTACGTTAGTGTCTATCTCGTGTCCCAATCTGTTAAACATCGCTGGGGGTCAGTCAAGCAAAACAGTGGCCACTGATTGTATCTGAGCTTCGTCAATTTCATTCCGAGAGATCCGAGGACTGACTGCAAATAAAACATCAGACACAGTTTACTGCAAAGGTTGCGCCACGAGTCTAGGCTTTACTTATAAGCAATAATGTAAGATTTGATCAAGAATAACTGAATTCTATTTATAATTTATTTGTTATCACAGTCTCAGTGTTTGAAAAACACCACTCCCCAACATAACAGCACACAAATACTTGTTATTTCGCATAAATTACGAACATCAAGAAAAATTGCTGCTACTTTTTTTTTTTTTACAATAATGGCAGAACACACTGTAATAAAAACGAGAATATTATTTACCGGAGAAAAACATTTATAATGAGGAAGAACTACACAATAATAACAACAATAATCGGAAAGATATTGATAAATTTATTTAAACTCAATTTGTTTATTGTAAAGATGACCAATATTAAGAGTAGGCCTAAATAAAAATAATAACGATTCGAAAAGTGCTGAGTAAATATTCCAGTAACCTTTAGTCAGACAAGCTCTTGACTCCGCCAAAACAATAATTAACAACAAACACGTAAACAAATAATAATTAACTGAAGGGATCAACTAAAATGATTAATTGATAAATTTATTAACACATTAATTAAACATAAAAAAACGCATTTAAGTATACAATTATATATAATAACAACAATTGATATGTATTTGATTTACATATCACGTGTGTGAGACAGAGGCTGATTCTTGTTTTGACGAAATATAGCCTGTAGAATGTTTGCTAGGAATTGTGCTAGTATATTTATATATATATATAGTTATTTCTAATTATCTTCGTTCAATTCAATATATGACAAAGGAATAGTGGGTTTGGGCCGAACGAAGGCTAATATAATATCTAGAAAGCAGACACAAACATTCATAAGTTTAGCATTAAACCTTGCGAAGTCATGATGCTATTTACTACTACGCGAAACAAGGGTGTAGGCCTACATGTGAAAACTTGTCTACCTAATTCGCAAATTTGAGTTGTATTCTTTATTAACAAATACAAATTACAGACGTTGTACAGCTAGTAAAAATTTCATGATAACTACTTTTTTTATTGTTATTACTTTAATTTATGATCGCAAAAACCGGCAATTGGTTTGTACACTTCCAGAGTTGTATAAGAAATGTTGTATAACTAAAGATTTGGAGTGCATGATTAATAAGGTTTTCAACTAGTGGTTTAATTCCAACGAGGTCTGGTTCTAGATAATTTTACCGAGACGAAGTCGAGGTAATTATCAAGAACCAGGCCTCGGCGGGTTTTCAACACACTTTGATTCCCATTCATAAATACCTTTTTGGTTAAAAAGCGTAATAAAGTAAGAATTTCTGTAAAACTTATCCGTTCCCGAGTGCTTGAGCTCTGTATGTTTCCACCTCTTCCATGGTATGTTCAGTTTACATGTTGAATGTACATGTACGATGTCCGTACGCGTGTTTTCCGGTTCCGTTCGTGCGCATGCGCGTATAGTCTTGGTGCATATTCGCTGGTTTTACTTTCACACACAGCGCGGACAACTCACCGACAGTGCCTGCATCGCCCGTAACAAGAAACGTCTTGCATCAAGACTAGCGCGGACAACCGGTTAAAAACACTGGTCATTATCAACGGTTTAAACACCCCATCGTGACGTGCTCTCCATCAATTGGAATAGCGAAACTGTCTGAGGTATTTATGAATACTGATTAATGAACCGATGCTTTGCATTCATCGCATGTAGCATGGATTCCAGTGGCTATGTATTTGTAAATAATTTACAAGATTATATAGAAACGAAACGAAACTGAACTGGTATACTACATATTCAGCATTGCCAATTTTATGCAAAGTTTCAAATCCTACTTAGAATAACATACGAAAATACACCTCGTTTCACAAAAAATGTGTGCGCTTTCAGATGCCTTAAACTACGGAAGCGTATTGGTGCCACATGCATACAAACATATCTCTCTTATTGTGTACGTACACGATAACTTCTTGTGTACGTACACGGTTAGAAAAAAAAGGCAAACATCCATGCGGCGGCAATGCGCTTCCGGGCAACATACTTTAAGTATTAAAATATTAGAGTGAACAAATCATTTTCTCAAAAACTACGTTCTCAAAAACTACGTTGTTTTAGGGGAGCCGTTTCTAGCAATGTTTTAACAGCTATCCATTGGTCGTGTAACCAATTAAGTTGTCATGCTTCTAATTATATAAAGTAATCACCAATATTGTGCAGAACCTTTACGAGAATATTATCAAATGACAATGCCTAAGAAATAAACCGCCAACAATTTCTTGCAATCGATCCTCGGCTCCATAGTTTCTCCATCCTCCTTGCTAACCCCAATTATCTCGCAAGCTGTAAGCCATCTCATTTCATACTCGTTCACGACACACTGAAGCGTGACACCTGTTACATCTGCTATGATGCTGACTTTATCATGCTCCAGTTGCTTTGTCAATTAAACGGTCTGTTGTTATACAAATTATAGGGTGTTCCTATCGTTTGAAATAAATCCATAAATAACTGAAGCACAGTTTTGTTTCACTTCTAAAAATGTGAGAATTGGAACATGCGTGTCTAAAGGTAACGGTACTTATTAATACTGACCAACGACATAGCTGCGCACATGTCATGGTCCTTTGCGTTCATCCGCTTGGTTATGTAGAACAAATATTCGCAAAATGTATGTGTTTTTGTTTTGTTTTAAGTGTTACTAAGCGATGTGTTGTTTTCATCCAGGTGTTTATTGATTAAAATGTGAATGCACTTTATTTGTTTATTGTCCTAACCTTACATAGAAAAGCACAACTCAAAGTTAATAGTGCAAAGGTATGGGAACACGCATTGGATTTTGAAATGGTCAATAGGTATCCGTCGCAAACTAGGTGAACAGGAACATATCCCATGTGAATATTTAAACAAAAATAGTTGATTGGTCGACATTTATTCGAACCGTCGTTTCAAAGCCAATCCGCGACATTGTTGTTAAATGTATATTGCCCAATTAAAAGAAGCAAACTCATTGTCGTCGTTGTTGTTGTTGTTTTTGCTGCTGCTGCTGTTGTTTTTGTGGTTGGTGGTGTTGTTCATATTGGTGTTGTTTTGGGTTGTTGTTGATGCTTTTCATGTTTTTGGTGCTGCTGTCGCTGCTGCTTTCACTGCAGCTGCTATTGATGTTGTTGATATTGCTTCTGATGTTGCTTATGTTGATGCTGCTGTTGTTTTGTTGTTGTTCTTCTTGCTGTCTCAGTCAGTGCCGCTGTCGCTGCCATTGCAATTGTCATTGTCCTTAGTGATGCCATTATTGTTGTTGTCGTCTGTATCATTGTCGTTGCTTTTGTCGTTGTCTTTTTGACGATGACGTTTTTTTTTTTTTTTTTTTTTTTTTGTGTTTTAAATGACACCGTTTGTTTAGGTATAAATTACCACAGATAATAATAATCAGAACACTCGATGCAGTTACTAGAAACATCCACATGAAGCAGGTGGATGAATGATCTTTTTATCTTCAAAAAACATTACAAAGTTGCAGATTTTCGGAAAGGAAACACAAAATGTGCTTGCGTAAAAACTTTCAACGAAGCACTCGCAGACACGAAATTCGTGTTTAATTTCCAGGAAGTTTGTTTATGGACTCAAAGAATTTATAACGTCTCCGGCTGTACGGTCACGAAGCAAGATACGTTTATCTCGGTCTTGATTACTCCTTCGTTTTCCATTTTGTAAAATATTGACCAAACAAATTTAATTAGAGTATGCTGAGGGAACCCGTATCTTGATTAATAACATCAATCTCTTGGCTAAAAATACAAATGCTAAAAAGTTCACATCTCATTAGAATGAAGGGAATTTTCTTGCCAATGTTTTAAAGGTAGAGGATATTAATTTTTACATTGAAGTTTTAGGTGCGCCATAGGTAATGTTTCAGTTGAAAGGTAAACTATTTTCAAATACATTAGATGTGCTGTAAGAGCCATTTTGAAGGCATTGTGCAACCTTAGTAATTGTAAGATATAAGTTATTTAACTTGGTGTATCTCAGCATTTTGAAAACATTGACACGTTGCCTTGGATCGGACGAGTTGATCTATAAAAAGCGTTTGTAACCGTTTTTAATAAAATGCATATGGTCGGAAAGATGTTTTAAAAGTAGAATACAATGATCCACACACATTTGCCTCGAAATTGCGTGGTTTTCCTTTTACTGTGCGAACTAACACGGTCGGCCATTTATGGCCGACCGTGTTAGTCGACGAGGTAAAAGGAAAACCGTGCAATTTCGAGGCATGTTTGTGTGGACCATTGTATTCTACTTTTAAAACATCTTTCTAACCATATGCATTTTATAACAAACGGTTCAAACGCTTTTCAAAGACCAACTCGACCGATCCAAGGCAACGTGTTCCTTTAACAAGTTACACAGTTTTATGTTTGAATAATTTTCCAATCAGCGGCTCCTATTCAAATATAGTTTTGACCGTGAAATTAAATGACGATATGACTTCCGAATTGCTTAAAGCTACGATTGCGTTTCACTTTAAGTACTGCTTTTTCGCTGTTATGACTGGCTCGTCACAATTACCGATACAGGCGCATCTGTATTAACATGATACACCATTTTATTCGTAATTCCACAAATCATCCATGTCAGTTTATATGTTATGTTTTTATCGCATTACAAAATAATAAATATTCCTCTCGATCATTCTAAAACTTTATGTTTATAACCCAAGGTGCGCCTCGCTAGTCAATTGCAACATCTCCGCTCATTCAGAATTATACAATAGTGTTTTCAGAATCGCGTATAATGGCATTAAAGTATAGGTGCACCACACCGTTGATAGTATCAACGGAATTTAATTAGTCAGTCACAAAGCCGGAAGAAGAACCACCTGCCCTGTTGTTAAGCCAAGATACCCCACCAACCCATCACAATTAAGGCGTGAGATTTAATTCGCCCATGATTGGTTTCAAGGAGATAAATCGGCTTTCGCGTTCTGTTCTTTTTTGCATCATCACTTGCTTGAATCTGTTATGAATGGATATATGGAGAAAGAAACAAGTTGAGAGAAGGACACTCATCTACAGACTGTCCCCTCTTTCTGATAGAAGAGTGCAGTTGAACCCTAGTTTATAGTTATTCAATGTCACACGTATCGGGCTAGGAGACTGTGATAGAATACCATACCGGACCCTGGGGAATTGATCGGTGTCTTTTCGCCGGTTGGCTTTGATATATCTTCTTCGGAAATGAGGACAGTGTTTCTCTTTCCGAGTGCGACTCTCTCCTCGTTAGGTTTATTTGTTTACGAATGAATCAAAATGGTTATTGCCTCAAGTGAAAAAAATAAAATCAATATTTTGAGAAGGTCTTAGCCAAGAGGTATCATCTCTTCCGGTGATATGATAGGTGAATTGTTGTCAATAAGACCCTTTGAGTGAAGAGGTGAAAATTTCGCAGGTTCTGCTTAGCATAAACTCTAACTTTGTTTGTGTACACTGCAACAAGTGGGTGTTAAAATGGAAACCCTGGGTGTTCTAACAAATAAATATACCTACCAGATAACTTAACATCGTACGGTGTTGATACATTACAAATTGTAGTTGTTCTAACAACAGTTCATGTTACTTTAACTTCTTTTAAAATCTACAAATTGACACCAGGGGTGTTGTCTTGTAGATATTGACAAGGTTATCGACATTAACTTTAAACTAGATCACTACGAAACAATATAACATGTTAAATATGCACTATCGGTGTGTTGTCAAACATACATTCGGTGAGAGGAGTAAACATTAACACCAACATAGTGGTAATTTCATTTTTTTGTATATAACTGCACCACTGCTTAAAGAGCCAATAAAAGATTATCTCAATATTTCAACTATTACCTTTTTATGGCCAAATAGACATTAACCATTGTACTCTAAAAATGTACATTTGGTAATAAATAACTCACGTCAAAAATGCAACCGGCCGCGCGGCCTTTTAAGCCGAGAGTCAAAAGCGGCTTATCTATTATAATGACCCCTTGACGCCAGTGACGATATTCCCCTAATTGAATTTGAACACAGTTCTCCAGCTTTGGCAAACTGGTGGCGCTATTTTCCACATCAAATAGCCGCCACTGACGTCACGATTACTTTGTCGCGCAGGTTTGTTTAACCCCGCGTTTTTCAGAAATTTGGCTTGTAGCGTTCAGGAGAAAACCTTTTTTTTTTTTTACCATGGTTTGACGTTATATTTTGTACGAGGCAGTACGAGTAAAAAAGCTACTGGAGTAGCTCTTTGTTCTACATCTCGGCACAGCCACAGTATAAGATTGAGAACAAGCAGAAAGCCTGGTCTCGCGCTCAAACACCCTGACAGGAGGAACAAGGTTGGATAGACTGGTGGAACATTTACCATGGAAATATCTACATATTCGAGATCATCCGTTATGGCTGTTTAATGTGGGTGTTAAAATAATCACCATGATGTCCGGTAAACCTACAAATGAGACAATCAAACTTACGCCGCATTGTGTAAGCATTAAACTAAGGTACTTGTGGTTGAAATTAGTGTCAATTTAATATATGTTGACGTGAATATTGAAGGGCTACTCTTAAATAAAACTTATTTTTAGGAGACTCCGCGTATAGTCTTGGTGCATATTCGTTTTTTTTTTTATTTTTTTTTTCCTTTCAAGAAACGTCTTGCACCAAGACTAGCCGAGTATCCGCTCACAACCGGTTATAACTCACAAATTACTTGTTCCATGTGTGATTTAAACATCGCATTACCACAATAACACATGTTAATATGGAACCCACTGAAACCAGTTGCAACTCTCCTTCTGTTGACTTACATTCACTAGATCCAGAACCACTCCTTGCGACAAAATTATAATCTCTTCTCAAAACGTGTATTATGTCACAGGTTTTCAAGGACTAATTTGATTCGTTGATCGGCTTAATTTGTCTGAAGCGATTTATCATAATTTCATTTCGAAACTTCAGAGAGGTAACTCCTTTGGAATCTGCAGAACCCACAACAAGAAATGCTGATCAGCAGAATCAGTGAAGACTACGTACATTTACATTTATGTGACTGTAAAACTTCAACAAAAGGTTGTTTACAAATTCACCGCGCTAAGATAAAAATCAGTTTGACAAATCGAACTTGTGTTGGTTTAATTGTGTGCATGTATTCATATTGTTGTAATCAGTTGCACTCTCTGTTGAGTTACATTCAATGTAAGCTACATTCAACATAAACAAAACTAATCAAATTTAATCCAAATAAGTTAAACAATAGTTTATACTGTACATTTATCAAAAGCGCATTTTAACAATACCCCTTTTCCACTACCAATTATTGTTTAATTTGTGTATACTATTTAAACGCAAACAAGACACATTTTAAACGTAGAAGTGGAGTTGACCAAAACAAAAACTAATTGTCAAAATAAAAAAAAATCAATACAAAAATGAGGAAGGACAAAAAATTATTATAGGAGAAGAAGAGGAAGAGTAAAAAAACGACCATAGTGGATTAGCAATTAGCAACATAATTATGATCTAGAAATTGAGTTTGCCATTATCTGATTAGCTGTAATTGCTGTCCAACTATAATGAGGACACAGCCATGGCAACAAAACAAATTAACAAAGCAGCAGCAACAACAATATTGGCAACCTACACACTATTTTGAAAGACAAATAGCTACTATAAATTAAACAATAATATTTAACAAACAAACAAACAACACAAAACATCGACAAAAACAACAACATCAACAGCAACAGCAACAGCCGCAAAAACAACAACATACACAAACAATAGCAACAACAACGACGACAACGACATCAATAACAACAAAACATCAGCGACATCAACGACGCCGAAACCAACAACAGCAACGACGACGACGACGACCACATCGACAAAGACATTGACAACGACAACGTGCGAATACTGCGTTATTTATACTTAATTTTGCTCTGCAGATCTCCGAGGTCATATTCAATATTGTATAATACACTCATTTTCCAAAAAGGTCAATTATGAAAGCATATGGTAGCAAGGAGTCACGAACCATATTATTAAATGGTGTAAAATAAAACGTTATTTAACACTCCTTCAGAGCAAAATTTAGGATAATGACGTCATCAGACAAACAATCAATTCGGTCTACGTCAAGATCAATGCCGTTTTGATTTCACGAAACAAATATGGTTCTCAAGATTGTAAATTTTAAATGTGACGTCAACTTACGTTTGTACAGCAAACAAGGGTCGTATTATTTGACCAAACCCCACAAATAAATTAAAACATAAATACATAATACAAATGTAATATAATAAGGCACATAAAATAAAAAAGTGGATCACAATCCACAACTTAAAGAAGCTGGACACTGTTAGTAATTATCAAAGGTCAGTCTTCACACTTTGTGTATCTGAACGTAATAACAAACCTGTAAAAATTTTAGCTCAACTGATCGTCGAAGTTATGAGATAATAATGAAAGAAAAAACACCCTTGTCACACGAAGTTGTGTGGTTACAGACGCTTGATTTCGAGACCTCAAAATCTTATTCCGAGGTTTCGAAATAAAATTCGTGGAAACAATTATTTTTCTCAAAAACTGACGTTATTTCAGAGAGAGCCGTTTCTCAGAATAGTTAATACTATCAAAAGTAAGGTTTTATGATAAACATTATTGTGGGTAAACTACCAATGGCGTCCACTACCTTTAAAGGCAGTGGACACTATTGATAATTGTCAAATACTAGCCTTCATAGTCGGTGTATCTCAACATATGCATAAAATAACAAACCTGTGAAAATTTGAGCTCAATCGGTCATCGAAGTTGCGAGATAATTATGTAAGAAAAAAACACCCTTGTCACAAAAAGTTGTGTGCGTTTAGATGGTTGATTTCGAGACCTCAAGTTCTAAATCTGAGGTCTCGAAATCAAATTCGTGGAAAATTACTTCTTTCTCGCAAACTATGGCACTTCAGAGGGAGCCGTTTCTCACAACGTTATACCATCAACCTATCCCAATTACTCGTCACCAAGAAAGGTTTTATGCTAATAATTATTTTGAGTAATAACCAATAGTGTCCACTGCCTTTAAACTTGAAGCCCGTATTCACAATTCTCTGTGCATTATTTTGGCTCCTTGTATTCAAGTTGAAAATAACTGGGTTGTGATATACATCTCGTAGAGTGTTGCGAAAAAATTAATGGTATCAAACTCAACGGTTACCCTTCTACAGTAACTGTGCGTGGGATCAAGTCGCCTATAAAGGCCAACAGCAACAGTTCCCCCTTATTATTTCTTTTTTTAATAAAATAGCACAATTAATCAAGCGGTTTAAGGCTTCTCAACTTGAACTTTGTTCCCACATGATACGGCAAACCCACACAGCTACGCAGAAACGCAGGTAAACTGATTAGTTTAAGTCTGTGGTTTTAACTAGAGTTGTGCAAGGGAGGGTCACGACGAAGCTAGTTCGTTATCAAAAGTTAAAAGTCAGCATTTGGGTTGATTTCATTTTGTTTTAAGCAGCATGACTCCGTGAAGCCCTTACCTTAAGGTTTTCTCAGAGTTAACAACCATACACAAACAACTTAAGTTTATCTGCATATCAAGACAGGAACTCTATAATTTGAGCTCTGCCGAGGAAAACACTATTTTGTCTCGTTTTACCTTTGATGACATTGATGTATCGTGAACGTCATGGTAGGAGTTTCTTTCGAGTAATTCTAGAAAAAAAAATGTCCGCCCAGACCATTTTGCGAGAGATTGAAAACGTCATCCAACCGTGAAGGCCGTTTTGAGATTGGATGTAATAATCTTTGCTTCCATGGCACACTTCACATCCACTGGGTGGCGGATACCTAACACGACTTTTCCAATTCATTTTCAGCTTTGTTCTCCAGGGCTCAATTATGGGCAGGATGCATCCAACCCATATCTCCAGAAAGGAGAATTGATTTCCTTTTCTCAACAGGGCCGGGATAATCGGAAACTGCAAGGAGGAAATTTGCGAGAACGAACAAAAAAAAAGTATTTTCGAATCGACCGATTGTCTTTTGCCACATAAGGATTGAGCTTGAGTGACCTTCTGCAGAAAGCCGCTGTTTCGCGTACGTGTTGCAGCAGTGCAAATTTGTGTGTCGGCTATCAAAAAAAACCACGATCCTTACAAGGACCCAGAAAGAAACGAACTAGAAATAATCAATGGAAATGTATGAATTGACATCACCAAACATTCTAGGTCGGCAGAATTAACATCTTACAATGGACAATGTTAAGGGGGACATACACGTTGCCTTGGATTTGGCAAGAATGCTGGAAATGCAAATGGTTGTGACCCTTTTGAAATGTGATTCTGGCATAATTTGTATGTTCAAGACACACTGTTGTTTCAATTCAACTGTAATTTTATGAAATAAAAGCAAACAATTGATCTGAGATCATTGTTAGGTAATTAGTTCGACACAATGTATTAAAGAAAGAAGGAATACAAAAAACATCAAGGGGAACACAATATAAAAAAAAAAAAAAAAAAAAAAAAAAAAAAAACACGATATTGTTTGAAATGCATTTTTATACGAAGCCTACGAATGTTGAAATCATTGACCATCTATCTGTGTGTGGTATGACAGTATAAACGAGTACACAACCCGTTGAGGTCAATCACCTTTTGATCTGTTATTCTTCCTTGATGGACATAAATGCATCGTTTAAGATGTGGCTGATTGTTAAATATTATAATTACAATTGTGACAAGTAGAAGCTATAATTTCAGCTTTAACTTCTACTGTATTGTGTTCATAGTGACATTAACGGTTATATATATTTTGATATAAACATCGTACTCAAATTGTTTTACACTAATAATTACCAGTGACAGTAAGGAATGCAATGTGAATCCTTTTGGCAGCTGGGTTTTAACAATGTGAAACGTCCAAAGTTGTATTTATAATATATGTTTTATTGTTTCTTTAGGGTTTTAATATGTTGTTGCTTTGAACTAATACCTGCATTCACCCTGCATTTCGCCTTCAAGACGTAAAGACACTGGACACTATTGGTAATATTGTCAAAAAAAAAAATAAAAAATCTTCTCATTTGGTGTATCACAACATATGCATAACAAAACAAACCTGTAAAAAGTTTGAGCTCAATATTGGTCTAAGTTGCAAACGAATAATGGAAGAAAAAACGCCCTTGTTGCACAATTTGTGTGCTTTCAGAACTTGATCGTGAAACCTCAGAATTAAATTCCGAGGTCCCCAAATCGAATTCAATAATTTGGGTGAGAAAGTACTTCTTTCTCAAAAACTGCGTTACTTCAGAGAGAGAGAGCTGTTTCTAACAATGTGTTATACTTTCAACAGCTTTCCATTACTCGCTACCAAGTAAGGTGTTATGGTGATAATCATTTTGAGTAATTTTCAATAGTTTCCAGTAACTTTAACATCAACTGACGCTAACATGTGGTTGACGAAATCATGTCATACTCCCCTTGTGTTACTAAGTGGATACCAACCACTTCTTGCCCAATTCTCGCTCTCTCAATAAACATCGGAGGCACAGTGCCTTTAACAACCACACTTCAACCACAACAGCCGCGAGTTAAATTACTGTGCTGTACGGCAAAATGCACTTACCTTTCGTGTTTGATCAGCTTGCATCTTGAACTCAATAAAACAAAAACCAAAAAGGAAGAACATGACGAAAGAAAACAAGACTTGAACTGAAGTTTTCTCGGAACGTCTTTGTTTTTAATCGTCTTAACGTTAGCAGAGAAACATAAGGTGTTTAATTGGGGAATTATGCACACATGTAGGCAATGCCAACACGGTGGGGTTGCCTGCCTATTAACCGCGTTTCAACTAAATTAGCTAAATAATATGCAAACGATTTATGAGAGGCTCACTCTTTTTAAAAATGAATCAATTACACTAAGTAACTATACCAACAAGCTGAAATTTGTGGCAATATTAAATGAATGTTTGTTCAAGTTTTGCTTGGGATATATGTACATGATTTGTGCTAAACTTAACTATAATGCTTTATGACTAAAAATAACTTGAAGTTTATTTTACAGCTATACAGTCCTTCTGTGCTTTCAGGAGCACGTTTTCAAAACAGACTATCTTATTTATTAGATATACACATTTGTAATACATATCGTGTGTCCTTAGAGGAACACGTTGTCTTCAATCGGACGAGTTGGTCTATACAAAGTGTTTGTAGCCGTTTGTTATTAAATGCGGAATACAATGAACACCACCAATTTGCCTCGAAATTGTCTGGTTTCCCTTTGCTTTGCGAACTAAATCGGACCAACTCGACCTTTTCAAGGGAACATGTTCCTTGAAGATTTTATCTGCAACATGATAAGGAACACAATCGTCTCAACATTCTATTGTGTACTAATTTTGAGAGCAATGCTGCTTGTGCCTTTGAACTTGAACTCATGAAATATAAACATTGGACGTTCAATGGACAACAATACCCATTATGTGGTGTCAAGTTGCTTTGATTTATTCAAAGCAGTCCACATTGGCTTGTACATGCATGTTGCCACATCACATCGAGCCCAAAGGCTATGGATATGCAACGTTAAATTTGAAGCTGGCATCACCTTCTGTTTAACAACGCAACATGTAATTTCACCAAGAAGTCTTGATTCGGGGTTGACATTCTAAATCCACCTTGCTAAAAAGTTAATTTGGCCAAATTTCTCCCACATATTATTAAGGATTACACAATTTGACGAATAGGGAGCGCGTCTGTGTCGAAGCGACATTGTGCGGATATTGGACTTAAGAATTATGACGATATAATTAAATGTAACCATGACAATGGCCTATATCCCCTAACAATTGTTCGAGGCCATATTAATTTAGTGTAGGCAATATCCCCAGTCGTTAAAGATCAGTTTGTGAGACTCGGGCGTGATCGTTTCAACCGTAGAGTTTTTCTCTTACAATTATTTTGCGCTGGTACAATAAGACGCACAATAACACTCGCGGGTGCTGTTCCATAACTGCTTCAGGCTGTTTTGTGGACATAAAATCGCTATAATAATGGAACTCAATATAACTTATTAAAGGCACAGGAAATATAATTTAATTGTAAAAGACCAGTTTTCTCACAGTTTTCTCACTCCGCGAGAGCCGTTTCTCAAAATGTTTGAAGAGCTCTTGACTCGAAACCAAGTAAGTGTAAAAGCTACAAATTATGTTGAGTTATTACCAAGAGACCCCAGTGCCTTTTAGAAGAAGCCTTTTTAACAAAACCCCAAAGATCATGTTAGTTATTGCCACGCTAGCCCAACATATTCCCCGTCGCACCCCCTCCCCTCCCAACTTCAGTTGATTGTTCCCCATATTATTAATGTGTTTTAGTCAATAGGTTGACTTTCGCGTTTTGATTGTTTTTTTATCTCTGCAATGAGAAATGAATAATTACACAGCATGTTCATTCCTAAAAACTCAATCATCGGTAACCGTTTAAAACGGAAAATCAATCCCTCTGCAAAGGAATATCTTAAACTCTTCATTTAAAGTAATACCAAACCAGACGGTTTCAAGGACAACCATCTAGACATTGCTCAATCATAAAATAAAATAACCACGACAACAAATCAAATAAAAATCAAGAATAAATCATTACTATAAATTAATCACTACTTCTTTTTCCATCTCTTTTGCGTATTAAACAAAAAAATACTGTCATGCATTTTTTTTTTTTTTTTTTTTTTTTTTTGTATCTGTTCTGTATTAGAATAAATGTTTACGTTAAAATTCATTCACTCTGTATCTGTACTTATCATGAAATCATTCGTTTGTGTTTTATTTTGGTTTTTTTTTCAAAGTGGTGTGAAATAAAACAAACTAGACTAGACCACAAAAATATATTTTGAACAACTACAGCAATGCGATAAACCTATATATTAACCCCTTCTAAATTGAGAGTGAGTAATTGGGTTGAGCTTTTATGCTAAAGGGCTGAAATTTTTAGCATTTTATATGGTCGTAGCAAGTCAAATTACGTCTAACAGCCAGTCTGACTAAAGATTGACCCGTTTTAACTAGAACGCTTATTGAATTATAGACCAAATCACGTTGTAATTCGACATGAAAATGTGTGTCAATAAACTTAAACTTCCATTTGTGTTCATTTTAGGAAACGTTACAGACTGCTTTAGAGAGATACAAAAGGTGAACAAATCATCCAGCATGAAAAACATGTACTAAATCAAATATTTCTGCTTAAAGTTTCAGACTATTTTTGGGGGCTGTTCTACGTGAGAGCACGGAGCTATATAGGTTAAACCGACCATATTGATTACATCATTTGGGGGACGAAATCCTACCAATCCTCATCGGCAATTTAGCGGAATTGATTTTGAGATTTTGACTCGGCATTCCGTGCGGGTAAGATAACCAGCATCTATAGTGCGTCTCATTCCTACCCCAATCGACGCGGACTATCTGTAAGCATCGTATTTCTTCTCCATCGATCTACTATACAGGATCTGCGTCTTAGTCTGTGTGTCCCATCCACCTCCATACCGCACGTTTGTCCATTGGGAATACGACCATAGAATCTCTCTTCTTAGGTTATGTTTAACCACACTCTGGCGATTGCCTGCTCCTTTAGTTGAAGGATCAGCAGTGGCCAAGTGAACGCACTTTCCTCTCCCTCATAGGTGGGTATTGCTTGGCGATTGCTGATGTTTGTCTTCGAACTGAGGGTTATTTTTGTCGAACAGAGATAATAAGCCAAGTACCAAAATATAAATGAAGTGTTTTGATTCCAGGTAATCGAACTGTGTGTGAATAACAAAAATGGGGAAAAGTTAAGTCAAACTACCATCAATGATGGATCGGAGTTGAGTGCTGAACCGTATGTTTAAACCCACTTACTCCTATGTGCAATATGCTGAAGATTATGACATGCAGTATGTCTACAACAATTTCAAATACGTATGGAAGTGACATGAATAATAATATATACAAAATACGAAACTATAAAAAATCAAAAATAAAACGCGGGTCACCAGAAAATAAATTACACTTGTTGGTCAATAACTAATAACATTTACCAGAAAAAAAACAAGTTTACCGAACCAGCATGATGACAATAAAAAGTACAAAATATATCAGTAAGACAAAACATGTTTATTATCACAAATGTTATCAATTATTAAAAAAAAATCATCCATGAACATTGCAAATGAATCGGACGAGAAAAAAAAACATTGGTTTTATGATTTTGGCAGCACCAGTGCAGTAGTTGTAGTTGTATTTGAGTAAACTAACATAGTATATTTATGTTAATTTTATTGTTCCTGATCTATACTGTATGGTATAATTTTACTTTTGAGTTCTCTTCGTTTAACTTAAAATACGTTTACTTGTTCACATTTTTCATCAGCATTGAATCACATGTGCTCTTTAAAAGTGTTTCAGAACATGTATGTCATGTTGCAGCAATCAGTGCTGCTTTTAACTCCTTGAAAAGTCCCGTTCATGAGCTTGGAACTTAAAACCCAAGTCTCACCCTTCATCTGGGGATGAATTGCAACATTTGTCAGACTAGAAAAGCTCCTGTATTTTAGAAGTTTTCAAGAGTCCCGGTAGGTTTTGAGTTGTCATCACATGAGGTGATTTGTTGCAGAGGGCATTGCCTCCATAGACCTTTCCGCGATGAACATTGCGCAAGCGCTAACTTTTGTATGCATTGCATGATGGTCTAACTAGGAATCAAACTTGATCACTAGCTAATCCAGCATGCATCTCATTCCACGCCTGACTTGCGCGTACCGAGTATTGTGCGATAAGGTATAATAGGTTGTCCACAAGGATTTATGCCAGAGTAAGATCTCTGTCAAAGCACAATGTCAACGTCAAGTTATGAGTGAACTAGTTCATTTGTGTTGGCAAAATGTGTTGAATTGAGACGGGGTAGCCATTGTTTTGTCCTTTCTATAACTTTATCATAATACAATGATTTTGATTGTTTGACTGGTGGTTTTTGGTTGTTTGATTGATAATTTTATTGTTTGTAGTTATTGCTCATAACCTATTGTGTGTTTAAACTGTTTAAAGGAACACGTTGCCTTGGATCGGACCAGTTGGTCTTTGAAAAGCGTCCAAACGGTTACAAAACGCTTTTCAAATACCAACTCGAGCGATCCAAGGCAACGTGTTCATTTAACTTGTTAGCTTTGTTTCCAGAATTTGTTATACTGTACATATTCCAGTGCAATTCAACCATATGGGTTGTCATACTGTTCATTCCTTTGTAAAAAAAAAAAAAAAAAAAAAAATATGAAATAAACTAATAAATATACATATAGTAATCCATTATTACCACCGAGGAAGCTTGTATTACAAACAAAATTGAGGGTATATACTCACGATGGGGACTTATTTTCAATCAACAACCATAACAAAAGTTAGTACCCGATATTTGCAATCCACCTGTTTACTCGATTTTAGGGATCGTCCTTACGCGAATTGTGTTCACCGTATTACCTGGCAAGGCCATATATAATGATATACGTTTGCGTCACCATGGCAATTATATACATCAGGTAATTATATGGCTTCGCCAAGGAGAGCTAGCCTTGTTAATAAGTTGTCAAGACTCTTTCCCAGAGGGGGAAATGTAGTTTTTGTGATAATGTTGTTACATTTTTGGGTAGTAATGATAATACAGTCGCAGAAAACCTAATTAATGTTAATGATAAAATGATCTCTACCACTGACCAAACACAAACACAGACATTTTGTTTGTTTGTTTGTTTGTTTGTTTGTTTGTTTGTTTGTTTGTTTGTTTGTTTGTTTGTTTGTTTGTTTGTTTGTTTGAATGATCTTCATTTTGCGTCCACTAATGTTAGTGACCACCGAGAAGGCGGTTAAACACACAGCTTAGCATATAACTCAAGGTGACAACACAATTCCCATAAGCATGTCATCATATTTTGTACAATACAGCCTAAAGTCATTACTTGATTATTAAACATGTGGTCGTCAGTCTGTCTTCTAAGCCTATGTAGTTTATTTACATGATGGTGCCAGGGTGGGTATCTCCAAACGAGCTATACGATAACCCGACAGAACCTGCTGCGAAGTGGTGTTTTGAGTTGTAAGTCTTGAGTTTTGAACTTTGAGTCTCGAGTCTTGACTGCTGAGTTTTAGCATTTAGTCTTGAGTAGTGATACCTCCCGCTCAGCTTATAGCTGCATACCAGAATGTGCAATGTGCATAAACAAAACTGAATGAAATTAATTAATGGCCACTAAAAAAAGTTACAACATTGGAAATGTGTTGATGATTTAGAGGAGATGTGGACCAACTGGTTGCCTCTTTCGTTTAACAGCTGTCAGTTTCCTGGAAAGTTGCTATAGAAAGTGACATCGCAGCAGCTGCTGGAAGCTTCATGGTTTCATAGTGGGATAGATTGTAGACATGGGTTTGGTGTGTTGCATCAATTGAGCTTTTAAGTAGAAATGTGTTGGTTCTGCTTTAATCCCTTTACCCGGTATGCTTTTTGTGCGGTGCCATTATGTAATGAACGTAATTATATCAGAAAGGACAATTAACGTAGTGATATAAGTTTGTGTCATTACTGAAAAACTGTGAATAGAAAGTTCAAACACGAGAAGTGACTGAGATTGTTTGTTTCTCCTTCTTTGTTAACAAAATGTCGCCAATGTTTTAACCCCACTGTGAATGAGCAAGTCAAAACAACTTGTAGCTATTTTCATCATCGATGTGCCTTATCTTCGTCGTCATGACTTTCTCTGTCTGTGATTACTGCATCCACCCCCTCCTCCTTAATAATCAGCACACGAGATGTCTACGAGAGACAATGGTGTCCCCTTAAGATTGATGTTGAGCCAGAAAAGGAACGAGTGATGATTTAGTCGGAGTGGGACTTGATCCAGTACATACGGAGCGACTGTTGACAAGGAACAGACAAACGGAAACCGCCTTGTCTCGCATTTAATGTAAAATTAATAAACTTTTTACTACCAGGGTAGAGCTTGTTACACTTAATGCAATTGGAGGGCTAATTATTAAGGGGTATAGTGCGGATTGCGAGACTGTACGATAGCTTTTCAAATAATGTTAACATAGACTCTTAAAAAAATAAGAGCAAAACTTAAGATTTCAAACGCGCTCCCATGAAACAAAGACAAAGAGAAAAACGTAGTCAAAAAATATAGTCAACTACCAGTTATAGCAACATTGAAACGCATACTACCAAAGCAGTTTCCTTTGGGCATTTTGGCAGTGAGGGTTTATAGATATTTGAATTAGGGACAATGGACACTATTGGTAACTGTCAAAGACCAGTCTTTTCACTTTCTCAACATGTGCATAACATAACAAACCTTTGAAAATTTGAGCTCAATTAGTCGTCGAAGTTTCGAAATAATAATGAAAAAAACACGAAGTTGTGTGCCTACAGATGCTTGATTTTGAGACCTCAAATTTCTAAATCTGAGGTGTCGCAATCAAATTCGTGGAAAATTACTTATTTCTCGAAAACTACTCCACTTAAGAGGGGGGCGTTTATCACATTAAGGTTGCATACGACCACCGGCCCTCTCCATATTACTCGATTTCAAGCAGGTTTTATGCTCATTTATTTTGAGTTATTGTGTCCAGTGCATTTAAACGTGACCTGTGTCCGGTGCCTTTAAACGTGACATGTTAGAATGGTCAGCACCTTATAATGACAAGATTTACATTAACAACAATTAACAACACATAACGTAGATATACGAACGACATAATAATTTGAAGTAAACAAAACTCAATATTAGTTTAGCAACAGTTGTTACGTTTGTTTTATCCGAATTAAATGCTGACTAACAAGACTCATAAAACCATGTTCAGAACAGCAGGTGACATTAAAATGTAGTAACAACTTTCATAATCAGATTATATGTCAGTCCGATCAAATTACCAAATCGAAAGGTGTCGATTGATTGTCTGCTCAACGAGACACGCCCCTTTCTGTCTAGCTGTAAATCCATTTTATGCAACAAAGTCACACACATAATATGACAAATTAACGTGGCAAGAATAAAACAAAAGCTTCATGTTGATTTTGTGTCCCCTTCTTTTTTCTCAATTGACAGCTTTTGTCCATCGAAATAATTGCCCGTAAAGCATTTTAAAATGCTTTACGGGCCATGAAGTCACACACGCGTCAAATTAATGTCACTATACGGGGGATAATTGGTGTGTTCTGGGGCCCCTTAGTCCAACATAACCCAGGGCAGTTACAATCAAGATGAATAAAACGCTTGGTGTGTTCCTTTGTTTTGTTTTGTTTTGTTTTGTTTTGTTATGTTTTTCTATATGAGTTTATAATAATTATAAATTAACAAAGGATCTCAATCCGAACTGCATATTAATCAACACAATTTGAACAAAATTAGATAAAGCTAAATTATAATTATTGCACTGATAAAGGACAATTTACGTTTTAATATTCCCAACCCTACTGTTAATCCCACAGGAGGCGTCCCAATAACAACCTAGTTTATATTTATCTATGCGCCTGCTTTGTTTTATTTGGGTGATGCAAACCATTTTTAAGAGCGTGTATTGTGTTATATAGGTGCACTAATCAAGTTTCATGTCATCTCCTTTATAATAAAGCTTGGTTTTATAACCGTGCCACAGTCAGTGCAGTGGTTATTAGGTATTTGAGCCGTTTTGATGGGGTGCCCTCTTTTTCAATCGATAGGACCGGGGCTGATTTCACAAAGCATTAAAAGATTCACCGTAAGATAATTAATTATTGCCTTAGTGATTTGGATTGTAATATCACATTTTGCTAAGCAATTAGGAGTAATTTGTAAGTATGTTTTGGTTGAGCTCTGAAGCACTCGCCATTTCTTTACAGTTGGTAGTTTATTAAACAAATAAAAATAATAGCAACTTACGATGTGTGGCACATAATGTACTATTCATTGTTGCGCTTTTGATCCAAACCGGACCTTCTTCAGAGGCATAAAACAGGTACAAACAAGTACATATCAATTTATAGAAAAAAGAGGGGGGGGGGATTAAGGCGGATGCAGGATTGTATCATTTATTTGTATATTTTGTTCCCCTTTGTTTCTCATTTTCTTTATCTCATTATTTGTTCCGAGCTTACCGTAATGACCAATCAATCCAAAACACGGACATTCTTAAAGTCACCTGGAAATATAATTGTTATTTGTACAAACATACCAGTATATTATGTTCACTTACAATAAAACAATTTGTTTAGGAATTGTTTTTAACGATTTAAATGTACACAAAAAATAGATTTAAAATTTGTTTGTGGTTGACTCCGCCTACCCTTTTTGTGACGTCAATCGAGGCAGACTTTGCCTTGATGCGCACAGTCAACACACGTTCAAAGTACATGCAAGTCCAGGTCGTGAGTTGGTACGTTTCGAAAAAAAGTAGTTTTTTTTGCATTTTTCCGGCAATGCCGACCAAGTGTGTTGCTGCTGGATGCAGCAAAACAACTACAGATGGGGTCAGTCTGCATGGCTGGTCAGACTCACAAGAGCAATAGTGCATAGTGGTCCGGTCCGACGTATTTTTCAGCGCTGTGCAGTATTTTCTCATAAAATATAGCCCCTCGATTGACGTCACGAACAGCGCCCTCTCGGGTCTGGGCCTACTCTTAAATTTGTAAATAAGATAACAACTATTTTTTTTTAACCTTAGTTAACTGTTTATTCACATTCCACTCATCAAAACACATATATAAGTGACAAAAGCTTTATTTTGACAAAATGCCACTTCCAGGTGACTTTAACATCGAAAAAAAAAAACCTTCCCATAAGAAGCGAGCAATTACTAAGAACTCGCTCAAGGTCGTCTCTTTCACCTTGCGTCTAATTATAGGAGGACCCGAGACTGATCCTTGAGGCACACAGAGTTGTTTAACTCTCCTCAAGTAAACACGAATCAAACGGACGTTGTTTTCACATTTTGTATTCCTCCATCTCCTCACAGTAGTACATCTTGATCCCTTTCCCATAGGTGCATCTTGCTCATCAAAACACTGATATCACTTTGGTTTAGAATGACGTTTTGGTTAAGCCTTTTGTAGACCGCAGATTTAGAACTGAGACTGATTGACAGCGTCCCAGTCTCCGGGATTCAATCGAACAGTTGTTGTTTCCGCACTAAATGGCGCGAAACAGGTTCTTTTTAAATATTACTCTCCTTCCATGTGGATGTCTTTGTTTATTGTTTCAAACAGTTGTGTGGTGTTTCTAAAGAAAGTAGGTCTACAGCCATTTGAACTATCGAGTTTGGATAAATATAAAACACTTGACTGCTGGAACTACGTTTGGCTCGGTCTCCGATGTTGATACTTTGTCATTATTACTAATCCCTTGGTTCTGTGGGTAGAATAACAAGTTGGGCAAAGTTAAGGTTTTGTTTGTGTGATTTGACAGTCCCGAACACGTATGCGGGGTCTTTGTTGAAACTCCGCACGTAGCGGAGATTACAACGACGAGACATGTCAAGTTATCCTGGCATGAACAACAGTTGAGGCAAGCACCCTTGCAAACCATTATGGGGGATCCTTCCTCGAAACGCCGGGCTTGTTTTTAAACCATAAGTCAATTAACACGCGGTGAAGTGTTACAGCAGGGTTTGTGTGTAGTCGAAGACATTGGCAAAGTTCCCGTTTCCCCCTCTTGTCCCCTGTCTCTCAGCAGATGTAGAATAATTGGCTATGGGCCCATGGGTCCAATGACAACAAACTATCAACAAAGATAGTGCTGAGGCAAGTACCTAACAGAAACAACAACTTCTAACGTATCTGTAATGAGAAACATTTCAGTTTTTTCTTTAAGTTTTTGCAGGAAATTAAATATAATTGTTGTTCTTGCTGATTCATCGTGTCCCGTAACGTCGTTAGTGGGTTTTTACTAATGTTCTCCTCATTGTTCATGATGTCAACGGACCAGCTGCTGCACAACACCCTCAAGAGAAATGCATATTTTAACATAAGATATGTTTCACGTGCACAGTACATAAGGAATTGTGATCGAAAGGGACTTGGCCAGTTGCACTTTGTCTCCTCGTTCCATAGTGCAATGCGATGAGGTGCAAGCAAGCTGGACGCAATATGCACGTAAAGAGTACACTTTCAAAATTGTACAACTCACCTATGCATTAAATAAGATGATTTAAGCAACCGTGGTTACTCGTAAGTTCACCGAACGCTATAGCGGGTGGATATTATACATGTACGTCCCAGGATCATATTAAAGGAACACGTTGCCTTGGATCGGTCGAGTTGGTCTTTGAAAAGCATTTGTAACCGTTTGTTATGAAATGCATATGGGTGGAAAGATGTTGTAAAAGTAGAATACAATGATCCACACAAACATGCCTCGAAACTGCGTGGTTTTCCTTTTACCTCGTCGACTAACACAGTCAACCATTTATGGGAGTCAACTTTTTGACTCCCATAAATGGCCGACCGTGTTAGTTCGCAAAGTAAAAAGAAAACCACGCAATTTCGAGTCAATGTTGTGTGGACCATTGTATTCTACTTTTAAAACATCTTTCCACCCATATGCATTTCATAACAAACGGTTACAAATGCTTTTCTAAGACCAACTCGACCGATCCAAGGCAACGTGTTCCTTTAAACAAGTTATTGAACGTTCATTCTTGAATGCCCATGTGTATGTTTCTATACCATGTATTTACCAAGCTACGCCATACATTTATTGTAGGTCGTGTACACTATGTCCCCATACAAGTGTTGCATATTCTGTCACCCAAATGCTCCCAGGTGCAGTGCTGTGTCCATTAATTAACAATGTTGTGACATTTTGATGATTTTTTTTTACAGCAACCATTTAAAAAAAAACATTATTTATGATTATACACCCCTAAATTGCGTAAATGGTGAGCCGGTGTGTCCCTTTAACAATGTTGTGCTTTAGCATAAATGAACAGGATACCCATCAAAAGTGTATATTTATTGTTATTTTGACTATTAACCTTAATCTGGTAAGCATATTTTGTTTTTGTTTTCTGCTAAGCTACTTTCTGTGCTTAAGCACTAAAAAGCGCAATGATACGGTTATTGTGAAATGCGCTATATAAGAATTTTTTTAAGCGCTTAGAGAATTAAGTGTTAGTTATTAGGCGCTATATAAATCGAAAGTTATTATTATTATATTATATAAGCAGCTCTGTGCAATTGGGCACAGGTCGTATGTACTTTGTTGTCGTTTTTCGCCCAGAGAGGCACGCAGTGAGACAATCCCTGGTTCTCTCATTGAATCGCACCTCGATCTGTCGCTTATGCCGTGGGTATTAACTTCGCAAAAGGTCCCCCAATCCGTGGATTGGTTTACGGTGTGTGGGCATGGTCATCGGTAAAGCTATCCGGGTAGCGGATGTCAGGCAGAGCCATGAAACCCTGATCGTCATATCATATGCAGGTATGCACTGGATGATAGGTTGGTATTCCGGGGCTTGATGAGGGAAGATGATCGCACTGATAGTCTGTGCATGGGATGAAATCTTAATTGAGAAAGGCGCAGTCAACCGTTACCTTATCAAAGTAAGCCCCCACGGTCTCAGGCTTTAGCCAGTGGTTGGACCGATGATACTTATATAATAATCTTAATGATAACACAGCATGTTGCCAAGTGCATTTTCTCTGTTGAATATTCAAAGACGTCAGTTTGGAGGAGAAATGGTAAAAGAAAATGTTGTTGCTTAGAAAATCCTGCGTTGATACAAATTTTCAAACTATAAGGAATTTTTAGCTGTGAATAATAAGACAACAACATAACATAAAAGATGCAGTTAACAATAAACTTGTTACAAGTTTATTTGCAAACCGTGGTCAGACCCTATCGTACAATATTGTTTAGATTTCTTCGTCTCCTTTTGCAATCCTTCTTCTTCTTTGTCGTCTTCGTCTTCTTCTTATAAGTCTGATCACGTTTTCTGGTCATCCTGAGAATCTAATCCCATACACCGATGAACTTTCGGTCGGGCGGAAGTTTGGGCTCTCGTAGAACTTGATTGCAGTCTTTCAGGCAGGGGCAAGTTACGTGACTTGACAAGCCTTGTCGTCGACGAGCGACAAGACCCGTCGATTCCCTGACCTGCGGCATCAAGAATTGCTGACAACATAATAAGGAGGGGTTCTGTGTTGCCTTCTCTTCTAGATGCCTAATGATATTCATAGCTATGAATGATTAGGTTGCATGTACAATCATGAGATTTCTTTAAAATAGACCCTACGGGTATGGTTTTCTAAGGTGTGTGCATTACGGAATAAGGGGACTTGACGAATCGAGTGTCGTGTTCATAAATAGCTGATATTGCCGCGGTATAAAATTACACTCCAAGTCTCCCGCAGGAATAATAACGATATCACAATTGAATTACACGTGGAATGGTCAAAATGATGTCAACCAGCCCTAGTTTTAAAAGTAGTTCAAAGGTAATTTGAACAGACAGCAAACACACATTTTGTGATCCGTGAAACTGATACTAAGGTTTTCTGATTTCGAGGCTTAAAGCTGGAAACTGGTGGAGCCTAACGTTGTTGTTTGTTTGGTGATTTGTTTCGGGGTGATGTTGTTGTTGATGGTTCGCTGCTGATGTTGTTGCTGTTGTTAATTGTTTGTAAGTTTGATTGGGTGTTTGTTTGCTTGTTTGTTTTGATTTGTTTTGTTTGTGTTGTGACCAAGTCAGTATGTATCAGAAGAGAGGTAGAATTACAGCATTATAAACCTATGCATATCCCCAGAGATAGTTTCACATGACATCTTGAGTATATTGTTTAACCTTTAGGCAAACATTGCCATGAAACCAATCACGTCTGATTTCGCCACGGGCCATGAGTTCTGGATGATTGATTAATTTCGAAGGCTATCAGTTTTGCTGACTGATTATAGTCTTGAAAACCTTTTATTGCCCTCCATTGTCGTGATTCTGACTTCAATAATTAGCCATCAATCATGTTGATCCTGATCTGTTTTCTATTCTGTTAACATCTCAATCTCCAGCATATCCGTTGACGTCTCAATTAATTCCAGGGTGTTTGTTTTGTCACAACAGAGTAGTATTCACTTCCAAGACCCTCAACACGTCGCAGTATTGTGTCGAGTCTCGAGTGTGTGTCGTTTCAGTAGCCCAAGTCGCGTGCAAAGACTGATTTCCTTTTGCAACCCAATGCTACAATGTCCGCGCACGTTCGTATGTATACATTGACCAGATAAGATAAATAATAACGCTCCACAAGATAATACCGTTTTAGAAACTTGTTAAACTCTTGAAAACAAAAACAAACATCGGAAAGCCTGACGCGCATCAACGAGATTTCAAGATACAAAGCTATAATTTACCTTTCGTAAGAAAGCCTTTCTCGATTGATGTTGAACCATGTTGTAACCATAGTGTCTATGTAGGTTATACTGTGTGTACACTCTAAACATGGACGGTTTTGTGACAGAGGTAAAGGGGCCGCGGAGGCGAAGGGGCCCCGAGCATTTCGCTACAAGTTTTGAAAATCCAACAACATCCGAGGAAAGACGGAAATGGGGGCTTGCACCTTTCGAGTGGCGGAGTTTGCGCCTAAAATAAGTTGGTGTCACTACATGTAGGAGAGACACAAACAAAATACGTTTTACAATGACCGATGAAACGGGTTACACTGGAGAGATGGTGTCATTGTTGACTTGCAACTCATATTATAAGTTAAACACACATGGTTGACAATCTTCACTAGTATTGTTCCGCACGTTATACGATACACAGCCCTTGAGGAGTGCCTTGATGACCTGGGCCCAATTTCATAGAGCTGCTTAAGCACAAAATTGTGCGTAAGCAAAAAAATCCTTGCTAAGTAAAATCAGATTACCGGCCAAGACCAAGACTCCAAGACTCGGCCAAGACTCCACTCAATTATTATGCTAAGTGAACAATAGCTAAAGACCAGTCACAGGCAATGTATATGTCATGAAATTTTGGCCAGTAACATGTGTAAAATAAGCAAGCTATTTTCGTGCTTAAGCAATTTTTTTGCTTAAGCAGCTCTATGAATTTGGCCCCTGATGGCAGCAAACGGGAAGGCTCTGTGGTGTGTCCAATCCTAGGGAAAAAATACAACAATAAAAGGTAGATGATGGACTCAAAAGATGCAGACTGGTAGTGTCTACCTCCCTAAATGATAAGATTGATTAGTAAACATTATTTACACTAATTGGCTTCACAATGGTGATGATTTAAAGTGTCCATAGAATGACGCTTGCTTGAGGTGATCGATGGGGGTAATAAAACAAAACATACAACAAAATGAGACGATCTCGTTTAGGTACACTGCAAACATTTGCGAAATTAATAATGCTAAGAAACCCATCTTCAAAAAATGACAGTGAGGTGTTCATTTAAAACCCGAGTATTAACTTGGCGAGGTAACACGATCTTCACTTTGTGTCAATATGTTTTACAGTCTCGCCAATGGGGAATACATTATAAATAAACAATAAAGGGATATAAATAAATAATCCACGATTGTGTTTATTAATATTATTCTTGTTTTTAATTAGTTGATCTTCCCGTCAATAGAACTCGGGAACCCCCAAAGAGGGGTATACCCCAAGCTGGCAACATACACTCTCTCTCTCTCTCTCTCTCTCTCTCTCATGCAAATATTGGTTTAATGTCTTTGATTATGAATTGCACAAAAATACAGCATTTCCATTCATTAACTAGACGAAAATACATATTCTAGACATTGTGGAATCAGCGGTTTGCATTGTAGGATTCGAACCCACACCCTTTGGATGTCAAGCCCTGCAGTCTAACCACTTGATCGCGGTGATCAACATTTGTAATTTCTGTATCCAGTTCCTCTTTTAACTAAGTTATAGAATGCCCTCAATAATGTTGCTGTACGTATGTATAAAGTGTCCAGCCCGTACAATATATTTGTTTAGTGAGATGTTGAGATCAGAGTCACGTTTATCGATAAGTATTTGACTGGAGACAGTTTCCCTTCGTTGTTTTTTTTTTGATAACATGTTGATGCTTCTGGCACTAGACACTAGACTCTACAGGCATGGTGCAGCCTAGCGTTTGCTTAAGTTGAACGGTCTACATCGCCGCACGTTCGCTGACTTGCCTTACGCACCGTACTGATTTTGCTTTCGAAAACCAGAGGGAAGCAAAGTGATTGGTCTTGGGAATTATTTTTATTTTTTCTAGGGAGTAATCCAGGACAAGTATCGAGTGTTCGATGACATCAGACTATAGAAGAAAACAAATAAACAACAGACATAATGTCAAAAAACAAAATTAAAACCAACAAAAAACAAATACTTGGGCATAGTTGGTTTAGCTTGAATTCATCCTGGTTTGGTACCGTGCAATGAGCGTGCTAATTACTGGCTTGCTGAGCTGAAATGCACACTGAAATAGTGACGAGTGATTTCTATAAACGCATCGATACCCATATTAAGCTGGAAAGTTAGGCTGTGACAGGGCTTGGATACGGTACATTATCCCGATGAAGTGAAGACAGTCGGGCGTAAGCATTGCCAAGCATGAAATCTTCCTTTTTATTCGTTTCGTCTGTCTATCGTTTTCTCCTTACAGTTTGTTTGTCTGTGTATGTTTCAATTGCCAAGTCGGGGTTGCAATGGCTTTCGTTCTGTCATTAAGTTTGCTTGGTTGTTGTATCACAGCTATACATTATTTAGTGATGTGGTTATAAACGAACCAAAGTTTCGAATTGCTTGAATTTGTGGATGGGTGGAGAGAGATAACTGAAAATCGATGTTCAATTTTACACTTAGAAAAACAAACATGTCCGCTGCTTTCTTTACATTTTGTGCCGATTATGTGTCATTGAGGAAAACAGGAAAACAGTCATATTTAGTTAATAGTATCTGCTGCATTTAAAAAGAAAGGGTTTATTAAAAAAAAAAAAAAAAAAAAAAAAACATACAGCACTTGAATGTGTTTTGTGTTTTCAGAAACAAATGATACTTTCCAGAACTGGCGAGCAATTTTGGTGGACGTTTGTAAGTCAACATAGTGTTTTAAAATATTGACTTATTTGGGCCCCTTCTGTTCTCAGGTCCACACTTCGTGTATAATGCTTACTCATAAGTACCAGTTCTAGTGCAAAGTAAGAAACATTTCGAGATGCTTCATCTGTGCATATTACCCCTGTTTTGTTTCCGTGCCCGAATGCCACATCATTTTGCCCGCCTTTGTATTGACAGTTGCCCCCCTTGCCCCTCCCTACGGGACGCCTTAGCCTATGTACGCAGTTTAGATAAGTCAAGGGTTGGGTGTGAGCGTTTTGGACTATTGATTCGGGTTAAGAGAGCGAACTGCCAATGGCCATCCTCCCTCAGACTCGTCACCTCATAGATCTCCAAATGATCGCCTGACAGTCGCTACACAAACAAGTCTATTGCTCTTTTAGCTGCCATTATGTCCGCAATCCCCCCCCCCTCCCCGTAGTTATTTTCCTCATTCATTATATGTTTTGCTATTTAATAGCCAACAGCCCTCTGGGGTTTTAGCCTGGTTACCTAGATGCATAAAGGCGGCAACGAATGCCAAATAAAAACAAAACAATAGTAATTCCCGTTTGAGTTTACTCTAACACGTTGAATCGATAATGTGCTAGCCACTCTCAAAACAAAATGGAGACTCAATATTATTTATTTACTCTGTGATTCCTGATTGAGAAAACATTATGCACATGACGACAGCGGATCCAGGGTATGACAGCTGAATACAACGGAAGTATACGATTACGGCAGCTAAATAAAACGGAAGTTCTCGGTTCAAACATTAATGAGGCTTCGTTATTTGATTTTAGAAGCAGTGAAATGAGGAGTGGGACTGATATTTAGTTTAGTTAATTTATTTTAATGAATGGCGAATCGCTGTGGGGCATTCAAAGACAAGATTCCCAAAATGTCATGCACATCATACATCCTTATTTAAAATCACCTGGAAGTGGTATTTTTTCAAAATAAAGCTTTTGTCACTAATATATGTGTTTTGATGAGTGGAATGTGAATAAACAGTTAACTAAGGTTTTAAAAATCAGTTCTTATGTTATTTACAAATTTAAGAGTAGAGCCCGACCCGAGAGGGCGCTGTTCGTGACGTCAATTGAGGCAGACTATTGAGGCAGAGTAAACACATTTGCAAAGTACATGTACGGACCAAGTCGTGAGTTTGTACGTTTCAAAAAAAAAAAAAAATGTTTTTTTTTCCGGCAATGCCGACCAGGTGTATTGCTGCTAAATGCAGAAAAACACTTTTTGAAATGTACCAACTCACGACTTGGACGTACATGTACTTTGCACGTGTGTTTACTATACGCATTGCAGGCAAAGTCTGCCTCGATTGACGTCACAAAAGGGGTAGGCGGAGTCAGCCCCCCAAACAACTTTATATATTGTTTAAACATATAAATCGTGACAAACAATTACTAAAAAAAACTGTTTTATTGTTCGTAAGCATATACTCTTATGTTTGAAAGATAAAACATTCTATTTCCAGGTGACTTTAAGCATTGTTTGATTTATTCGCCATTTTGGCATGGTTTTGTACACAAATTCAAACTTATGATAGTGTAAGTTTGTCAAACACCGTGGATTCACAAAATAAGATCTATTCAGTATCAATGGGTATAAACACATCACGATCGCATGTAGAAAATAACACCAACTATAAACATTATGCGATTTGCGTGTTAGATTTGATAAAATCCGGTACTGTGACATGCTTAGTTACAAAGTACCGCTAACATTTGAAATCCTTAGACAAAAGATACAGTAGCTATGTCAATGTGTTCGCGCAAGCTATTGAAAGTCAACCTCTATAATGGACCCTAGCCATGAAATATGCTAATTACATTCACGCATGCGTACAGATCATGCTGGTTGGCAAACACCATAGAGTTGTGCACTAAGCAGACGCGCAATCGCGTCTGCGTCACGCACCCATTAGCCGTGTACAAAACAGCGGGATGTTCCCTCATTTTGTCAACAAAAACGTTAGTGCGCAAGCGCTAAGTGCAATTTACAATATTTCATTGGAAGGGTCTATTATAAGCAAACCCTGGTACCATTGTTTAACACACATTCATTCAAAAATGTGTTCACTGTCTTTTACGCAAAAGGTTGCCACCAGTCATGTGACATAGCAACAGTATGAGGAATTCAAATTCAAATAAATATGTAACCATTCACGTCTTCTTACTAGAGAGTATTGAAATGTAACACATGCTTCTCTCGTGTGGTGAGTGTTGGTCAGCAAACGGACGTTTCGAGCAGTATACACTGCTTGTCTTCGTGATAATGAAGACGCGCATTTACTGTTCGGAATGGTAAGACCACACCTACAATCTCCTATATATACCATGATGATTGACGTATAAGTAGTTATGGGTTACCTTTATCTGATCAGGCATGGTGAATTATGTCACCATAGTGCGGTGCCCTATGAAGAGTTTACCCTCAAAATGATCTTGTCACACGAGTTTAGCAGGAAGTATCATGAGATTGGATTCAGCATTGATCGCTCCCCAATAAGAAACAAGTCCAATTATATTTAACTACCCATAGTCTTGGGAACGTTGACCTCAGCTGATATGTATGTGTATGAGTTTGGCATGTTTTCTGTTTGCGTAATACTCTACTTTGTTTAATAATGTTTTCTTCTGGTCAGTTGGATTTGTTTTCTGTTTAGTTTTACTTTGCTTTCTTAAGTTGTTTTGTTCTGGTAGTAATACGATTTTGACTGAAAAGTGTGGTCACGAGAAGAGCATCTATCACGACCAATAGTATTGTCGAAGACTTAGTGACCAAAAAACCGTCTACTCTCATCACAGTCTATCCCTACGAGGTATACAACCAGACAATGTGACACCGTGCTTAATTACTGCACCCTCCAATACCCCACTCAAAAGACGGGCCGTGGAGATGTGGTAATAAAAACCAGACATCTATAAAATATGGCATAACCTGCCTCTGGTATGTGATATGATATATATATTGTTCAATTTTGACCTACCGGATGCTCCTGTAACTTCGTTTGCAACGGATTTCTTGTCCTCCCCCTCGAATTCAGACACCCTTCCAGAAAAATACACTCTAAGTGAAACGCGATATTTTGTTTCATTTTTTTTTTTTTCTTTCGTCCTTGGGTGTGTATAGATTGAAATAAAAGTCTTGGCTGAACAGTAAATGAGATTCCTTATATCATCGGATGCTAATCAACACGGAACTTAATACAGGCAGGGGGTAATTTAACACGTTCTCCTCTTTTTAGGTGTCCATGATACAGAAGTTTAGTGATTTGTTTTTCGAATTTCACAGGATAGGCCTATACTTGACGACACTTCTCTACGGCCTTTGTTTTGTTCTCATGTTTGAATCATGTCAGTTTGTACATTATATGTAACTGCCTATTACTTGATATAAACACAAAATCGATGTGTATAAACAAACCCAATGTTCCAACCGTCAAAGGCTTTAGTTAATGTAGTCTTGCTTCTAACACTGACTAGATCATAACACTCGTGTTCTTAAAATAGTCTGTTCGTTTTAATCAGATTCGGCAAATTCATCCATGGCTATGTGAAATTAAAGTTACGATAACATAACAAAAATAGCAGACGGTTATCTTTTTGTAATAATTATTTCCGGAACGAGTTCTGTCCGCGCCAACAGAATAATGCACCCTTAAAAACACACTCTCGGTTTCGAATTATGAGGCATACAAACAGTTTTTACACAAGTAAAGACTTTCCCAACATGCTTTACAGGCACTGGACACTATTGGTAATTGTCAAAGACCAGTCTTCTCACTTGGTGTATCTCAACAATGCATAAAATAACAAACCTGTTAAAATTTGAGCTCAATTCGTCATCGAAGTTGCAGTATATTAATGAAAGAAAAAAAACACCCTTGTCGCACCATGGTCACATAAATTGTGTGCTTTCAGATGCTTGATTTGTATACCTCAAATTCTAAATCTGAGGTCTCGAATTCAAATTCGTGGAAAATTACTTCTTTCTCGAAAACTACGTCACTCAGAGAGAGCTGTTTCTCACACTGTTTTATACTATCAACCTTTCCCCATTACTCGTAATCAAGAAAGGTTTTATGATCAAAATTACTTTGAGTAATTACCAATAGTGTCCAATGCCTTTAAAGGCAGTGTACACTATTGGTAATTACTCAAAATAATTATCAGCATAAAACCTCACTTGGCAACGAGTAATGGGGAGAGGTTGAAAGTAATAAAACATTGTGAGAAATGGCTCCCTCTGAAGTGACGTAGTTTTCGAGAAAGAAGTAATTTTCCACGAATTTGATTTTGAGACCTCAAGTTTAGAATTTGAGGTCTCGAAATCAAGCATATGAAAGCACACAACTTCGTGTGACAAGGGTGTTTTTTCTTTCATAGTTATCTCGCAACTCCGACGACCAATCGAGCTAAAATTTTCGCAGGTTTGTTATTTTATGTATATGTTGAGATACACCAAGTGAGAAGACTGGTCTTTGACAATTACCAATAGTGTCCATTGTCTTTAATCAAAACCCTGGGAAAGGTTTCTAAGAGGCTTCAAACCAGTATCGCCATTACCAAACGTAACCAATTTCATCATTTCAAACAAAATTCATTAATCAAAATGCACGACACGAAACATTGACAACACGCGGAATAATGGAGTAATGGTTAGCATCTCCCATCGATATGATAAAGAGATCTTTGGTTACTGCAGCAAGACTTCTCCAACGATTATTTTGTCTCTAAATAAATCATCCAGCATCTTGTCTTCTTTCTTTCTGTACTCTTCCCAGAAGATCACATCGACTTACGGCTAGAATAACTAGAGCGTTCGGTCACTGTCTCGTGGTGAGATGTAAAACCATGCCAATCTCCGGATAGTCTGGGCTTTTCCAATTCATCTCTGCTTTCCAGGCCCAAGAAGGTAATATGACTTTATCGCTGTTTTCTGTATCGACCAACCACATAATAATTGAAAGGGGTTCTTCCGTTACATGCAAGAAGTCCAGGCTGTTTTTCCATTTTATTCTCCAGCACGGGCTGGTCTACAATCACAATCAGACTCTACTCGGCTTGTAAAACACACAATTCGTCCTCAGACTCTTAAATCGACATCATTCTTCATCTTTGACCAACTTATGGACTAAATTGTAACAATTGAATAAATAAAATTACCCAAACCGCCGTCGAGTGAACGGATAACCAACTTACGTACTTACTTAGCTGCTTTGGACTGGGTGTCCCTTGACCTCCTTGGAAATCGTCACAATTCAAGTCCATTTATAGCTAATTGCTCTGGTTCATGAAGTGGAACTTTGACATCTTCCTGGATTTGAGACTTGCGGATAACCAAACATGATCGCAAATGAGTACCGTAGAGTTTCCAAGTACCTTTCAGTCGAGTACGAAGTACTAGCAAGTACTTGTGCTGGAGAGTACTACTCTGGCAATCGGTTGAGTAGTACATGTGCACCTATACTTGTGCACGTATTAAGGCAATCGAGTACGAGAACAATTATTGTCAGAGTCCCGAGTATTCTGATATCCGAGAACCGAGTCAAAATGAGGTAAAACCGACTCAATGACGAATCGTGCGCATGATTAGACATCAATGAGACACCCTGGGTACTCCTTTTTCAGAGCAAAGATACAAATGCTGTCGGTAAGCACTGTCATTAGTTGTATTATCGTGAAACACCATGGATGAACGTAATGTTTTGGACCACGAGTATTTATAATGATAATACTAATAATATAATCATTCTTACATAGCGCATATCACCGTGAGGTCCCTATGCGCTGTAAAAGGAAATCAACCATATCTGTACAAAGTAAACATATATGTTTTTAAAGACAGTGGACACTACTGGTAATTGTCAAAGACTAGCCTTCACAGTTGGTCTATCTCAACATATGCATAAAATAACAAACCTGTGAAATTTGAGCTCAATCGGTCGTCGAAGTTGCGAGATATTAATGAAAGAAAGGAAAAACACCTTTGTCACACGAAGTTGTGTGCTTTCTGATGCTTGATTTCGAGACGTCAAATTCTAAACTTGAGGTCTCGAAATCAAATTCGTAGAAAATTACTTCTTTCTCGAAAACTACGTCACTTCAGAGGGAGCTGTTTCTCACAATGTTTTATACTATCTTCCCGTTACTCGTAATCAAGAAAGGTTTTATGATGATAATTATTTTGAGTAATTACCAATAGTGTCCATTGCCTTTAACTGGGTTTTAAATTGTTCTGATGTCTCAGCCTGTTTAACAACCTCTGTAAGACTGTTCCATAACTGAGCTGCTGCAAATATTGGAAAGAGCGAGAACCGTACTGAACTAAGTTTTGCAGATAAACAGGGGCAATACCATGGACACATTGATATAAGTCAGAACCAAAACTTTAAAATCGATTCTAGCCCGTATTGGTAGCCATTGTAGATCCTTGACACCGATAATCGAGTGTAGATTATGGGTACGTGTACGTTGATAACCGAGCACAAGAACAAGAACGAGTTTACTTGTACCATCTAATTGGTATAGGGGACGGCACTTATTGTTTCAGGGAGGTTATACCTTAAAGCCATTATACACTTTCGGCACAGAAGAAAAAAAATCACAGATTTACAAATAACTTACAGGGTTTACAGAAGGTAATGGTGAAAAAATTCTCTTGAAATAATATTCCATGAAATGTTTTACTTTTCGAGAAAACATTAAAACAATTATTATCAATTCTCGTTTTCGAGAATTACGGATTTATTTTAAACACATGTCATGACACGGTGATACGTGCGGAAACATTGGTGGGTTTTCCCGTTGCTTTCTCCCGACTCCGATGACCGATTCAGCCTAAATTTTCACAGGTTTGTTATTTTTTATATTAGTTGAGGTACGCGAAGTGTGGGCCTTTGGACAATACTGTTTACCGAAAGTGTCCAATGGCTTTAAATGTCAAAGTATTAACTACTTTAAAAACATACTTGTTGGAGAGCACTGGAGAGCTGTTGATATAATTATTGTTGGCAATCTACCCTTTGAAGCCGTGCAGCTTTAGATCAACTTTCACCGGCATAATTTATTCTAGTCAGTGAGTAGGTGGTGGTACTGCTTTAATGTTACGTGATTAGGTGCAAGTCTCCTGACGATGACTAGAGCAAGCTAGTCGAAACGTTGGAGACCAATTCAGAACTGACTCCGCGGCAGTACAGTTAATTACGATCCATATAAGCTAAAGTAGTAGCCCAGTCTATTTTCTATAGCATCCGCCCTGGTAATAGTTTGAAAAGCAGGACAGTTCTTTTCAGAACTGAGAAGTCTCCCGAACTTCCGATTATCTACTCCGCGGCGGTAGAATAATATAGCAAGACAGTTCTCTAAGAATAAACTCTACCTGGCAAGTAGATACACACATGGTGTTACCGCAAACCAAATATACATTGATACCTCACCACACAATGCCTCAAATCCTATATAGGTGCAAGTTACTAAGATTGCAGCAGATGGATTAAAACATGTTGAATTACCCTAGAGAGGGCTGTTGTGGTATTCAAAATGCTCACGGCCAAAGTCAACAGCCCAGGAGCACAAACAAAACATTATCAATGTTATTTAACTATGTCATGGGCCTTTAAACCTTAATTTGAAGACCCAGTTGCATGTAATGTTTCTTCATGAGGCTCGGTGCACATGTTTTTGTTATGTGTGGTCCACACACCAGTGAATTCAGGTTCAGGTTCTGGTTTATTTCCACACCATTTGTACATGTCACATGTCACATGTGACTTGAGCCCTCTTGTGAAGTATTCTGATGGAATGTTGAAATAAATTAACGCAACGACTATACATTATAACTAAATGGGACGCTCGAAACAGAGCCTTTATATTTCGAACATCAGAGAAATTCCCATTATTCGTCAGTAAGCTTCCAAGTTTTCCATATGATATTACATTTACTTCCTAGTTGAGCTTTCACAGCTTTCTAAGGGGACTGGACAGTCCATAATATTTCCCACTTAAACTTGCATATATACATGGATATTCCATTTATTTCCAAATAGTCTAGCTTTCGTAGTTTCATAAGCGGACATCCTTTTTTCCAGTTAAACTTCAAGAGAGTTCATTTATGGATATTCCCTTTATTTCCCAATTCAGTTTCCATAACTTGCCTCACGGATGTTATCTGTATTTCCCAATTCAACTTTCAGAGTTTTCTAGATGGATGTTCCCTTTATTTCCTGATTTCTATTTTTCAGCTTTCATGTCCCGATTCAGCTTCCATAGTTCTCTTTGCGAACACATTTTTCCCCTCAAAAATCCCTATTCAGCTTTCATAGATACTATGTGTTGAATGGTATAGAGCGATCGATGACCTTCCGTGCAATGAGCGGTCATTCTCTCTCTCTGGCAGAGAGGCAGCATCCGTTGAAGCACCATCCCGTTATCCATAGATCTTCACCCGCATCGGCCTGCCATCATTGTTCATTCTCAACACGTAGTAGATGATATTAGATATGCTTTAATCAACAAAATCACATCCAAGAAAACACGCATGGTACTGGATGGGCAATTTTTGGATTCAGTTTGACATAAACCACGAAAGGGCATCCCCTTTTCCTTTATCTGGTCCGTTTTCTGTCAGCCATATTAACTCCTGTCTATCTTTAAAGCCGATGTATTGATTGTGAGTTGATGATGACGGGTCATAATGAAAATATTCACAAAAACTTCTTCAAGTTTTTCAGGTAGTTTGACTAAATCGATTTGTAAAAGGAAAAACTGAGATTAAATTTTCAACATACTGACACATGACAAGTTGAGGACAATGACAGTTTATTGGACTTATTAATTGCGATGCTAACGAAAACAGTATCCTCGATTTAAAGCAATAAACTGTACTTAATTTAATACGAAATTAATTCGAAAGCAAAACAAGGGTAAATTCATTTTTGATTTGTTATTTTGTTTTCTTCAGAAACTGATTTGAGTACAAAAGGTTGTGTGTGTTGCAAAAGCGGAGACAAACTTAAACGAGCTACCTGTTGAGTTATTGTTGTCCATTTGTAACTTTACTATGTTTACATTTCTGATTTTGTTGATTAACACAAATTGTTGATTAACACAAATAACTAAAGGTTTGCTGATAAACTAGCCCCCTTCTACCGTTGATGGCGTTCTTCAGAGTAAAAATATTTTAGAAATAATTGTGAATGCCCTGAAATTTGAATACGGGAAGCGTTACTGCGCTAACGTTTCTGAAATTGCGTCTTCCGAATGAGGGTTATTCTTCCTGCGTGACATGTTTCGCTACCAATTTTCTATAAACATGAAGAAATAGCGACGAAGACTTAAAAAGAGAACGAGAGATTTGACAACTGTTACTTATTGAGTATACATGGAAACTCGAAAATGGTTGTTGGATAATTAATCGCAAGACGAGTTTCTCTGAATTACCATTGTTGCTAATAATTCAATGAATTGTTATGGCGAAAGCCCACCAATTATATCAATCTAACTATGATCATGCAAGGAACTAAACGACTTGATTGTCAATCTACAAGTAGTGTACCGGCTTTATCCTGGTCCTTGCTCTTTGCTATTGCTTTATGATTTATTGAATAATGTCGAGCGCTTCAATCTAGCTCATGTAACCCTCTTTAAATTTCCGTGAAGCCGTTAGATCGAAACGACTTCGCAGATGTATAATGTGGGTAATCCGTCACCACTGCACAACCTCCACGTGGCGATCAATGACAGGCTTCGGCCCTGTAAGGCCCCTGGGTCTTACACCCCGCGGTTACAGGCAGCATGTCAGGGTAGTGGCTAGCTCTCACGGGACCAACCAACACTCTTGGCCATTTCCCTTGCTTCGTGTTTTCAGCTTGTTTGTTTGCAAGTCGGGGTTACGGCGTGTGTTAACCTTTAGTAAATCATTCTGTGGATGCCGGTTTAGTCAAAGATAAGACCATTAATTTGTCGTGTATTTTGGGGGGTCCGATATGTTTGCTCTGTTGTTGGTTTCAGGCAGCGATAGTGTTGCTATGCCAACGGAAGACAGACAACTTCGCTCCATCATCATCATCATCTTAGCCAAAAATGAAACATGTTCCGTTCGTGACGGACATGTTGAAGGACTAACGGAAGCCACACAGGGGGGTTCAACTTCAATTAGTACGTACATCTGGTTTGTTTCAAGAGCTGCACTCTAAAAAGATCCGGGTCAGAACATGGATCCGGGTCATCTGGAGCCTGGCCGATTTCCTTGTTTCTTTGTTTTGTATGACAGTCATTGAATTGTTCACTTAAGTTTACAGGAGAAAAAAAATAAAAAAATATTATTCAGGTAATGTGTTTGGGTAAGTCCAACTAAATATTGATATTCTGTCATTGGTTTTCTGATTACTACTTTGTTGTTTAACTAATAAACATACCTTTTTCATACGTATGTTGCTATTTATTTATTTATCATTGCTTTGTACATGCATTGTTAATTTTTAATTGCTTGTTATTTTGTTGTAAAGCGTTGTGGTACCTTTTTGTGTAAGAATGTTGTATAAATGCTTAGATTACTTTTATAAACACCAATAATCCCGGGTTCATTCGTGTGCAATGTCAAGTTGTCTAAGGGTAACACAAATATGAGGAGTTATTTCCTGTGAACAATCGGCATGTTGTTATGCTATCTACCCCATTAATTACTTTATCGGCAGCATTTGATTCTGCCCTTTCCTTGTTTTACATTACATGTTTCGCTTGATTAATGCATGTAAGGTCTGTCCTGTTTTCATCCATCTCGTCCGTCGCTAATTCAACATGATTTTTGTGATATTTCATCCGAGTTGCTTTATCAAAACTACGGGGAAGATGTTATCTAAGTTCTGTTCAGCGGTTTGATCTCACGTTCCACCGAGTAAAAAGAACCGGGTAAAGGGGTAGCGTGTGGAATGAACGGCGGTATCCGTGTACTTTAATCCGGCATTCATTAACTACCCGTGTAATTTGAGTTTAATCTGCTGTCATAAGATCGACTCCATGTATGTCATCTGGCCGCTAGATTCGTGCGGATAAAACCGCCGAAGATTATTCAAGGGGGTATTTTTCGTCTTCATTTTTTTTCTTCAGCTGCCTTCAAGAAAAAATCCCGCTGGGGAGTCACGCTCGATTAGTCACGTGGTCGCAGAGTACATGTGTGACATTTAAAACTATGGATTACTTGTGCACGTTTTGGGTAACGGGATGAGTTTTAAGCCGAACTGGCTCCTCCTTCCCCAGTGCGTTTATCTCTAACAACATTTTGTTGAGTTTGAGGGCTTATTTTTTAGATCTTGCAAACTGACAAACAAAAAGTACGGAAACTTGTTCAAGGGGGACACACGTCTCTCAAACCCGGCGAATAATTTGATTTTGAGCGAACGCTACATACATCGCCATTGACTTAATTTCCATTGTGGCATTTCCTTGCGCAACCTGTTTCAAATTCGGTGGGTGTGCACTGTCTATTGATTCGCCTAATTTGGGGGAAAATTGCAAACGTTTGACGGGGTTTTTATTCGATAAAGGTCGTTACTGCCTGGAGCTTTCATGTGTTCTGTTATTTACCTCGTGTCAAAGGGATACTTTTCTAGTTCTAAACATCCAGAAGGTGTTTTTACTCTCACCTGTTTTCTTGACTTTCTTTTATTTCTAGTTTACGCGGGTGGCACCACTAAAAATTCAGTCTGTTTCCCCTGTGTTTGGTGCCATTTGAAGTTCTACTTATGCGAACAACAGAATAGGAGGAATATAGATGTCAAAACTTACCGTTAATAAGTTGAATAATATTCAACAATGGCACATTAAACACAATGCAGCAGTTATTAAGAAAAACTACGTCATTTGGAACATCGAGGCCAGCTGTGGGCAAAACAAAATGTCTATTTTGTTTCCAACGCTCGTGTGACTAGTTCATTACTTTCCAGATAATGTAAAGCAGACACAATAATTATTACAAGTTTCCTGTTGAATGTAGTTTTGTTTAACGACAACAATAGGAGTATACTTTTTGGAAATTGTCATAGACCAGTATCCTCTCAAAGTTTGCATGCAGAACAAACCTGTAAACAATCGGGATCAATAATTGGTCAATAAAAGTTGCAAGAGAGAAAACAAAAACAAATATTGTAACAAATAACTGTGTGCTTTCAGATGCATTTAGAAGCGCCCTGTGCATGAAGCCTTTCACAATTTGACCTTTTTTGTAAACATTGCACATTTCTTAGAAAGTCATGAGAGTCAATTATATTAATATTTGTTGTCAACAACTCCCATGTGCTCTTTTCCAAGAAGGTTGTTGTCGTCATTTCTTGTTTTCTTTTTTGAGTAGGTCTACATGCAAAAGGTAGAGACGTAATAACAATAAATGACAGGTGCAGTACACGTGCTTCCTCCCTCGTTTTAAGATAAACCACCTAGCTCAAAAACAAACAACTTTGACTGTTTTTTCTATGTGCACATGCCTTTTCCAATTGATCAAAATTAAGCACATTCATAACAAATCTTCAATTTTTTGGCAAATAGTTTATGTTAAATTTGTATAATCTTCTTCTCAGCATACTGTACAACAAAACAATAATAATAAAGGTCAACCTAAGCGACAAGGACAAGCTTGCATAGAGAAAAGGGACACAAGGTAATAACTGTGAACAAATTAACCCCGTAGTCGCTCTAAAATATTGATGTTTTTGTACAGTTATCTGCACATACTTTAAAGCACCTGAACAATCTGGGATAAAGTGCAGAATAATACAAATCAAAGCAGTAAACAAGAAAGAACTTCGTCGGTGAGTGAAGGATTATGTTACAATCATCATGTTTATCACCAAGATGAGGTATGTTGAACTTATGGTAGGCTAAGGGTCAAGTCGAAAATGTACCGGGAACGCAAAACCCTCACCAATGAATATTGACCATTCTTTGTTATCCTGATTAAAGATTTTCAGATGTATAACACATTTGCTTTGAGTAGGTACCATACTTCCAATGATTGTGCAAAACAAGAAATTAATCCTTCAAAAAAGTAGAAAGTCTTCAAGGCTCTTAAAATTCTCATTACCCGTCAGAAACATTCAACAGTATCCATTACGAAATCCGACCATGGATATAAAGTACGGTGTATAAGGGTTGGATTTCAGGGCTCTGAAATATGAAAGAAGACTCTGATTTCAAATTATTTTGATGGATTTGGAGTGGCGAGAGATAGAGGCAAGCGGTCCACGTTTTCATCAGTTTCTTCTTATTCTTGTTCCACCTCCTTATAAGACACTAATCGACCGGGTGACGCCATCAAGGTCTTCTTGCCCGTTCTATGGTGCCGATTTGCCCGCATGCAATTGTCCCCTAATGCCGTGGTTAATGAAAGCCCTATATGCCGACTGCGGTTTTGTGAGAAGATTTAAATATATTTATAGTGTGATTGATGGAGAGGGTTTGGAGCAACTGCGATGGATTCTGTTCCTTTTTTTACGAACATTAATATTCATATAGAAGAGTTTTCGGTAACACCATGTAATAATCTCTAAATGTGTGTGGTGGTTCTGAAAAGAACCGTTGGTTTAACTCGACGTTTCGATCAGTATGCTCTGATCGTCTTCTGGAGAATGCTGACGATCAGAGCATACTGATCGAAACGTCGAGTTAAACCAACGGTTCTTTTCAGAACCACCCCAACTCATTTAGAGATTATTACATGGTGTTACCGCAAACTCTTCTATATCTTATCTCCACCATGCAACGTTTCAAATCCTACTTATTAATATTCATAATTTTCAGAGGTCGTATTTTATGCGGGACATGGGAGATAGCTTTAAAGTAGCTGGACCAAGGCCTTTGCATACAAATACCATCAAGTGGACTTAGTGTATCGTAAAGTGATGTTAAATTTGCTATGGATTTTATTTGTTTTAGAGAAATTCAGTAATGGCAATAAATATATGCACAATTAATTAAATTAATACAAATGTAGACGCCAGTCAGGTCGCAACCTTGGCAGAAAAGTAATAAGCCATGGTGCAGTGTATAGCAACTCATAGAAAAACACATTATTATCATCTCAAATGATGTTGTGGAACGTCTGTGACATCATCAGTGTCTGCGCTATAATCGACCCCACCCCATACCCCTCCCCAATCGTTGTATCGAGTTATATGAACCGAAGCTTCGTATCGATGGATGATACCCGATGTATCCAGTGAAGCCTGGGTAAAGCTCATCACAAGTGGACGGTCACTAAAGAAGATCAGTCCAAAGTTAATGCATTCGCAACAGCGCCCTCTGTGAATCATTCTGAACCACTGCGTGAAATCAGAGCGCTTCGCTCAATTTTCTCAGTAATATATCTATACCTGCACTCTGGTCGCATTCAATTTTAGTCAATACTTTACGCCCCGCAAACCATTTCACCAAAGTTCTTAACTTCTCATCGTCGTTCGCCTGTGTAAAATGAGGAGGCCAGGGACGTGTGAATGATCCGGTCCTTTTTCTTATTCATCCTCTTCGTTTCTTCTTCTGTTCATCATCGTCTTGTGATCATGTACTACGCCGCAAGTCGTCTGTGAGTTTCCAGTACAACGTCCGGCATTAGGGGCCTCATATCCTAATGCGCAGTCACACTAAGGGCATCGGACGAGAGAAAAAAAAACATGGGATCAATAGTTTGATGAGAAAACGGCCCAAGCTCACGGATCAGGGCCAGTGTTTCGTAAGACTGGCGCCGAGAGATACAGAAGAAACACGGCCCGGTGGGTGTTGTGATGAAAGGGTTCACGGGTGATGTTCTGATGCACTTTTTAAGGGGCATGGTAAGGCTGTGTATAGCCAAACGCAACTACCAGAAGTAATGTTGGTTTTATTGAATATACTCTGAATATTCAAAGTCACTCTATCATTGCAAGCAGGGTTATATTACGAACTTCCTCAGTCGTAATCAAAACTGCTTCTTGCTTCGATTTAACCTCAAGTTTGTCGAAGTAAAAACCTCTTTAAAATAATAAAGTTATTGTAAAGCGTATTTTTTACAACAACGATCAACGCTTTGGTACCATGTGGTCTAACTTACAAAGAATTTAGGACTAGTCCTAAAGACTTTGGACTATTCCTAGAATACATTGAAAACTTTAAGGTTAGTCCTAGTTACTCGTCCTTACTCGAGATAAGATAATCTCTCTTTGTGAAATCCAACTACGTGGTCATTGCGCCAACAACATTTAATCTTTAGCAGCTCCTGATGAGTGTGCAATGCCTGTTGAAACTAACTAGCCAAATACTCCTGGAAGTAGAAGAACGAAACGATTTGAGCAGAGAGTCAAAACTAAAGACAATACATGGTATAAATAAACATAATGACAAGTTGGTGACTGAATAAGAAACTAATTGTTAATTTGTTGAAATTGACGTGAGAAACTTGCTTGCTTTATTTCACTGCTCGTTCATTCTAAAATAGAAACAAAAGCATTGTGTGTGAAACAACGATAACTCTGAGTAAAGATTGTTGGTGACTTCTTTATTGAGAGAGACTTGGAGCTTGATTCAGATCGGTTTGAGCATAATAGTAGTAAGTTACATGTGAGAGCAGTAATGTCATAAGCGAAGGTCTGCCATAGGCATACCGCTACATTAACAACACAAGATCATCCCAAACGCTTCTTGTGTTCACCGTTCATAAAATGACCAAAATATGATTCTCATTAATTTCAATCATATTTAACGAAGCCTGTCCCCCAAAATAACGGAAGCCGTTTGGTGGCCAAAGTAGCTAAGGGGAGATTTCAATATAATAATCAAACGTGTATTTCGCTTGACCCCTTGCCAAAAAAAAAAAAAAAAACAGCTACTGGCTATATGCAATCACGATCGTCATTCTTGAAATTAAATATTTGCAAGCACGGTAAGCACAAAGTGAAGGTACTTTCTTGGTAATCACGTTTGGCCATACAAATATTGGTGAGTCGCCTAAAGCAGCGTCCAGTAGTAAAGCATCTTGAGAAGCGTTTCACTTCAACATTATTATGCATTGTGGGTATGTAAAAAAATATCATTTCCGATGCCCGAAAATTTGAATCTGAGACGCGGTACAGTTTAATTTTAAGGTGATATTTTAAAAACGTGACTATTCTGGAAAATACGTATGTTCTACTATTATTAGAACAATCGAACGTTCCCCAAAACAGAAATACTTACCCTTAATTCCGTTGCCAAAAATATAAACTGTGGCAATCACTTCAAATATAGCGTATTGTTATTTAGATGACGAGCTCATTTGAGCACAGATCGAAATAGATTTTTACTGACGTTGGTTCAAACTTCTTCGATGTTTTCCCGAAATACTTTTGTTTCCCGTTTCGCATGAGCATAATATAGGTAAAGGTAAAACAAACAAAAAAATACAACCGAGTAAGAAGAATTTTAAGCCGTGTCCGAATTATAGGCTACAGCCACGGCTACGGCTTATATGCATCAACATGCGTTTGGGCAAAGGACTTCTTTTGTAACACCCCAGTCGTAGCCGTAGATAGCTGTAGCCACCAATTCAGACACGGCCTAAACTATGATTTTAAGCCCGTTACTGAAAACGTGACTTGATTAAGGTCTCCTGTTCAGGGAGACCTCAACAAACAAATCACTCAAGGAAAGAAATAATTTAGTAATTTATTGTGTGGGAAGTGGCCTCACATCATCGATGTTGCCCAGTAGGATTTGAAACTTTGCATGGTGGACAAACGATCTAATGTGTTGGGGTGGTTCTGAACAGAACCGTTGGTTCCAACCCCCTAGAGTTAAAACCACCGCGGTTCTTTTCAGACCCACCCTAACCCATGAGAGTTGAAACCAACGGTACTTTGTAGAACCACCCCAACTCATGAGAGATAGTCTATACGCATGGTGTAACCACAAACCTTTCTATATTTTAAAACCTACTTGAGCGAAATACGGCAACAAGTGATCTTTATTAAAATTAATTTAAAATGTTTCCAACCAAACATACGGAAAGTCACCTGGAAGTGGTATTTCGTCAAAATAAAGCTTTTGTTGCTAAAATATGTGTTTTGATGAGTGGAATATAACAATTCGAGGCGCGATTAATCGCATGCAGTTAGTGCCAACACAAGATTAGTGACGCTTGGCGCAAGCTAAAAACATGCACTCGAAGTTTAAACAATACCTGATTTGTCCACGTTAGGCAAATGCTCCTTTAGGTTTGTTACGTCTTCTAGGTACCGTCTTCGACTTCCCAGCTAGCTGGCAAAATTGTTGGGATGGCATTATGTTTTAAAAAAGAACTTTTCTCTTCATGTCAAAATTTGTAGTGTATTCGGTATGTGTTTTTGCACAGCGCTGGAAAAGACGTTGGACCGGACCACTTTGCAAACTGACCACATCTTAAGCTGTTTTGCTGCATCCAGCAGCAATACACCTGGTCGACATTGCCGGAAAAATGCAAGGGAAAAAAAAAGTTTCCAAACGTACAAACTCACGACTAGGACTTGAATGTATTTGCACGTATGTGTGTTTGATGTTCGATCGAGGCAAAGTCTTCCTCGATTGACGTCACAAAAGGGGTAGGCGGAGTCATTCCCCAAACAACTTTATTTATTTGTTTTAAAACATATAAATTGTTACAACAATTACTCCAAAAATAATTTTATTGTTCAGGAACATAATATGTTCCTGGAAATATATATTTTGTTTTCTTCAAACAGTAGAGTATATTATACTCTACTGTTTGAAGAAAAAAACATATTTCCAGGTGACTTTAAGTTCACATGAGATTAAACAAAATTAATTGGGTACGAAAACAATCATTTTGGATTCCCTTTTCAATGTTTGTATTTCGGAAAGTTTCGCGGAAACTATGTACGTCATCACTCAATGTAAGTCCTATGTGAGAGCTATGCTTAGTACAGACGCTTTATAGCAGCGTGTAGGTTTAACGAAGCAACCTCACTCACACATGACGTCAACGTATTGCCATTTTGACGCACGCCGTCAACAGCAGAAATGTAGCTAGTTATTTTTTCTTCATAACCATGAGGTCGATGATCAATATTTGTTGATCGATGAATCCGAAAAAAAATCTGAAATTTCCAGAATTATGATAATCGGTTTCAATCAAAATAAGATTCCCATTTGTTTCGCTCAAGTATCTGTATTAGCCAACCGTTTTATAATGGAAATGGTCGTGGGTTTGAATCCCCCAATAATGTGCACGTAGATCGTTTACCTGTGAATGGATTCCGCTGGCATTGATTATGCAGCGCGCATTCTGGCGTTTGAGCCGTTAGCCTTATTGAGATATCGTTGCCGCTAGCTACGTGAGTACCCTGTTTGGGATTGGTGTTATGCAACCTAGTCAGTGTCAAAGTCGTGTGTCCATCATATCACAAAATGAATTATACAAAGCGTTGGAAATGAATAATGACAGACTCTTCAAAAGTAGACCATGATAATTCACAATTCCTCACAACTTTGTGTATGTGTGTCATACAACTGGAGGAAAACAACTAACACTCGGTGGATTATGGATATATAAGGTACACACATCATGAAAGAAGTTCATCAGGCTAGTAAAAAATCAACTTATTAAATGTGTTTTCAAAGAAACACAGCCAAATACTCACGTAATTTGTTTACGTTTCGACTACCATCCAGTGGCCGAAGCAGGCAACAGCGCCACCAACCGACTGGTGGTGCCTCGTTCTGAGGATGACTAGTGAAACTGGTCGAAACGTAAACGAAAATTACGTGAATACTTGGCTGTGTTTCTTAGAAAATACATTTAATAAGGTACACACAGTACTGTACTGGAGCATGCAATCAGCTCATTAATGGTCGCACTCATTAACTTCAATGCCTGTTGCTCTATAACCGCAGTTTTAAATAAGGAACCCTGGAGGCCAAAAAAACAATAGTTAATTTGTCTTGATGACCACTCAAACATGATTAAGTTAAGACTTTCTGTGAATTCAAGATTTGGCCATCATGATGATAAATTATGTCCTTCTTTGATTTGGGATGACCATCACGAAACACAATTTTCAAGACAGAACACGTTCCACCATGTTCTTGAAAAAGGTATAATAACTCAATAATTTGATTGGCCGTGAAAGTATGTGTTCTCATAGCTGTATTTCAACAAGCATCTTTGTATTGTCTACTTTCTTTTGTTAACATCACTACTCGATAATCTAATGTTTGTGAGTGAACAACTTTTGTTTTAAAATAATATGCGGGATGAGCAAATCAAAATGACAATGTTTGCAAAAGGCCACTCAAGAAGATAATGCTGTTAGGGACAACACATTATCAGTATTATTATCATTTTGTTTCGCACCTAAGAACAATCCTTTGAAAGTTACGGGTAAGTACGATTTTTAGACAAAACCGGCGCATCATCTTTCAAAAAGGCGCGAAATTTGCATCACCTCCCCGCCTAGCCACCTCTGAAGAAATCACCCTGAAAATAAGGGGCATGCGACCTTGAAAGTTAGTGGGTAGCCCAGGCCTCTTTTGCCGGTCAATCAGAAACTCTTTCCGCGTTCGTGAACAATCTCGAACGGGAACAATCTAACGAGTTACCGCGACTGGAAACACCAGATGAATGAGCCACACTGACGGGAGACGATCGATCGTGCCAGGCTTGTCGCCTATTGCACCAGACATTAATCGTGACCTATGGTATTTACAAGTGAATTTTGATTTTTATAAGACACGATCCGTCATTTCAAACTGGAGAAGAACATAGGGAGAAATATAAACTTCTTATTAATCATCGGTTCAACTATCATTATCAACTATTGGACTGGCAGGCTTAGCTCTTAATAAACTTCCAACTTGGATTACCTACCCAAGGGCTTGTGATAAGATTCAAAGGATTCCTCTTAACAATGTGTTGTTCTTTCATTCATAATAATAATAAGAAGAAGAAGAAGAAGAAGAAGAAGAAGAAGAAGAAGAAGAAGAAGAAGAAGAAGAAGAAGAAGAAGAAGAAGAAGAAGAAGAAGAAGAAGAAGAAGAAGAAGAAGAAGAAGAAGAAGAAGAAGAAGAAGAAGAAGAAGAAGAAGAAGAAGAAGAAGAAGAAGAAGAAGAAGAAGAAGAAGAAGAAGAAGAAGAAGAAGACTTGTAATTTATTCATTTCATTAATGGTTTATTCATTAAACTAAATTGCCAATAGCATCCAAGGGTCGAATTATATGAAAATGTACGGATAATATAATAATATAAAAAATAAACCAGACAAAGTTATGCAACTTCCACAATTGAGACATAAAATCTGAAAGAGAATATATTGACAATAAAGACCACACTTGTTTGAACAATAGTGAAACCGTGGCCCCTGATAAGTATAGTCTATAGGTTCAGTGAAACGTCTTAAGAAAGTAAGAACACAAACTCCTTAATTAGGAAACAATTGCATAAAAAGCCAATTCAATTCATTTGTTAAAAAGGCGTGTGAGGGCTTAACGTACCCATTCCAACATCCCCTAAAAAGTGTACTGTAACATACAAAGTGACGGCATCCTCCCAAGTTAAAGGAACACGTTGCCGTGGATCGGACGAGTTGGTCAAAACAAAAGCGTTTGTAACCGTTTTGTATATAATGCGTATGGTTGGAAAGATGTTTTAAAAGTAGAATACAATGATCCACACAAGTTTGCCTTGAAAGTGCGTGGTTTTCCTTCTACTGTGCGAACTAACACGGTCGGCCATTTATGGGAGTCAAAATGTTGACCCCCATAAATGGCCGACGTGTTAGTCGACGAGGTAAAAGGAAAACCACGCAATTTCGAGGCATGTTTGTGTGGATCATTGTATTCTACCTTTACAACATCTTTCTAACCATATGCATTTTATAAAAAACGGTTACAAACGCTTTTCAAAGACCAACTCGACCGATCCAAGGCAGCGTGTTCCTTTAATATTGTGAGATTGGAATTGATTTTGCAAGTGGCGACAACGGAATAAAAACAAGTCGTGGTCAAAAAGGGGAGTCGAGCGAACACCCCGTTCTCTTTTCAAAACAAACCTAAAGTGTTGGGTCAAACTGTCATAGCTCAATGCGGAGCCATTTAAAAGTTATACACCCTGTAGTATGATAAAATGATTACTGGTTGCTCTAATGGCTCTTATTATGGAAGTGTCATTGTCGACATGTTAAGATCACCGAATTCAAACTCTGGTGTTTCTGATCAGCAGAGTGTGGCTTCGAATTCTCAGCCGTGACACTTGTGTCCTTATTAAGCAAGACACTTAAGCCATTGTATCCTTTCGGTTCAGAAAAAAATAAAAGTTCACAGATTTACAAATAACTTACAGGGTTTACAAAAGGCAATGGTAAAGACTTCTCTTGAAATATTATTCCATGAAATGCTTTAATTTTTGAGAAAACAACAAAAGAATATAAATTCTCGTTAACGAGATTTACGGATTTATTATTATTATTAAAATTGGTAGTCTTATTATTATACTTCACTAATTAACACAATTAGTTTCGTGACATGTCTAGCTTCATCCTGCTCTCTCTTTCGTATGATTGCTCGTAAGTTTATCTATGTGTTTTCCGCTTGTTTAATGCTTTGTCTGTGTTCTATCTTATGTTCCCATGATCCCATGTTCCAATCATTCGCAATAGCTCATGATCTGCCGCATGACCATACAAACCAATTGCCTACACGGCTTCTACATCCATATCGTGTTACGAGGTTCTCGATTACCAACCCGAGAAAATAGTTTCCATCATGGAGACTGCAGATTAGCACGTTCAAACACAATCCCGTCCAATCAATAATCAGCCCAAGACACGTGATCGTTTTACCACATTGTTTTGTCGTGAGGTTGACCTTGTGATTTATCCTCTTGCTTTGCTCGTATACATCTTAGGATTTAGACGGAAATGTAAAACCTGTGTTTTATTAAGTGAAAAGCAAAATCAATTCGCGGGCAAATTAACCACGGTTTGGGGGTGGGGGAAATGGGTTAAAAAAAAATGTTAGTTACATGTCTCACGTTTAAAAAATAAACGGATTTGTTCATGGTGGCTGTCTCGTTTGACAAACATCAGTCTTTGTTTCTTTAACTATTTATTTTTACTTATATATTAAGTTTTTGTTTAGATTTGTTCGATTTGTTTTGCTTTGTTTGTTTTACTCTTAGTACTTCTGTCATTGTACTATTTGTATTATGTATTTAACTATTACATAAAGGCAACTTACAAAGCTGTTTAAAAAAAATTATATTGATGAACTAAACATAAAATGTTTGTTTCCGACTGGTCGACAATAGCACTTGAAGTCAACCAAATAACCATTGCGTGATTTGTATATATAGCCGCCTCAAAAAGGGTACAGATTTGAATGTGCCTAGAATTCCTAAGAAATCAGTTGCACTTCAACATTTTTACTTTGATGCCAAGTACTAAGTAAAATAGTCAAGGGTTACCAAGTTGATAAGCTAGAAAAGTTTAGTATGAACCACAAACTGCCGTTTAAGACCTCGTCGCTACCCTTGTATTTCCTTTGAATCACAAACTGTGTGATCAGATCCAATTCATCGATGATGTTTAATGACTGAGCCAATCCGCATGATAGAAGCCTTGAAGTAATTGAATAATAGATTGGGACCTCTTTGTTCATCTTAGTATGTAGATAATTGAGATTGACTGTATTATTTTCATCAACTATACAAACAAAAACAATATTATTTGTTTTCATTTATTGCTCAAAAAAAAAAATGGGAATACATTTTAAATTTTAGAAGGGGGAAAAAAAAACAAATGGGGAAATCGGAGGGGGATTGAAAACTCAATCAACATTCAAGGGCCTATGTCTCAGGTGGGATTCACAGCGGAATTTATATATAAAAAGCAGGGAAAGAAACCACTGAGCCAATTTAATGCAATGACAAAATGGGAAATGCGTGCGTTTGCTAGTGGTGGTGGTGGTGGTGGGGGGGTGCTGATATCCTGAATTATCCCTTGTTCGTTCCGTCTTCCAATCGGTCGAGACGGTGAGTTGCCCCATGTGCAAATGATCGTTCCAACTTCTGATCAAACAGTCATCTCAATAACTATACTCATCTTGTTTGAGTTAGAAAAAAAAAAGATCGTTTGCAAATTACTAGCAAGATAACGTTCGAGAGCTCAAGCATGCTTGTTTTGTTGTTTCTAAATGGTCAAGTTTCCAACCGGGGACAAATCAACCAATACGTTTACCGAAAAAAAAAAAACATTGATATGCAAACATGTATGAACCAGGCAAAGCTCTCATTTTACTGTAATCCAGATTTACGTTTCTGACTGATTTGTTGTTTTCTTTTCAAACACATTAAGTAGTTGCTTAATAAACTATTATAAAACGTGTTGTCAACAATTTTCAAATTAATTAAGTGTCAATAATGCATGACTATAATGTTTTCAAAGCAGATCAGTTTTTGTTTCTTCTTCTTTTTTTTTCCTTCTAGTTCTCGATTGTAACTTTCCGTTTTATTCAAAACAAGTGACATTGAGAGTCGACAGAGGGCGCTGAATGCGTTCCTTGTTCACTCGGCAATATTGCCCAACTGAGCCTGTTTAAACATTGTGGGATGAGATTATCCGGCGGGCGACTGCATTAGTAAAATCGTGACATTTTTCAACTTCAGTAAATTTACCCGAATACAAGTTAACTCCCTTTGCGTGAACATTTAAGGGTGATATTTGAACAAATCTCGATAGCATATGGCACCTAATGTTCAAGTGACTGTTAAGATTAACGACTGAAACGTGTCTGCATTGCAAAAGTGTATTGCAATCGGAATGGCGTCTTAAGTGTGGTGTGTCGTTTCAATTGTAAGCAAAGTGTCTGGTATGAAATCCACTATCCCGAAGTTATATGTTGTTGTCTCAGTTTATATTTTTTGAGCGATCGCCTATTAGCTAACACCACAAGCTTGGACTGTCACTTCAAAGTACAGACTGCACTGAACTGATTGGGGATTCACATTACCTTGTACATATAGACACGTTGTTATTTATGTATCGGGCTGAAACAGGGTTAAAGATGCTATGTCCGATTTTTGGCCGATTTGACCCCACAAATTTTGATTTAAAATTCAATAGGTATTCTGCTGGGGGTCGAGAAAGTTACAAGCTTTCATTTGAACCTTGCTCGAAAAAGTCCGCCAATTATTAGTAGCAGTGAAATTAAGTGCTAAAAAATAGTTTTTGTCGGGATCCCGACAATATATCACGTGACCAATCATTATGTGTTTTATAAAAAAAAGACGTTTTAATTTGTTGTCATGGTTCCTGACCATTAAAAGTAAAAGTTAATTTTTGTTTCGATAGAGCGGGTGATACTCTTTGATTATCATTCACTCAAAAAATATATTTTTTAATGTTTGGGGCAACAAATCTGCAATAGCATCTTTACTCCCGTCACACAGTCCATGTGGGTGTAGACAAGGGGTAACCGTCAACTAGGAGTCCGGCTGATAGAACATAATGCAATACCTTCCTCAATTTTGAGAAAGGAATACTATTTTTTTGAAATGCCTTGCTCATGGCACAAAATTGACCCGGAATCGAACCCACACTCTGCTCTGCTCTTTAACAAAACAGAGTGTGTGAACTCGCCCGACACGCCACGTCCGGTCATGACACAGCCGCTTGTGCGTTTAGTTTTCAGGGGGAGAGGGGGGGGGGGGCTCTGATTGCACTTCAAACGACCCTATAGATCATCTTCCTGATTTTGAAACAAAAATGTGCTTGTGAAACAGTGTTGGTTAAGTCCTCCCCAAGCATTCAATCTAATAGGAGCGACTATCGACTGATGGGGCACGATCGTGACATTCATGGAAACCCAAACAATATTATGATACACTGTTGCAGTGCAAAGCACCCCCATCAATCTCCGATGAACTTTCGCTATGTCAGAACGGACTGTTCAGTTCACAGTCTCATCCGAATGTAACGGTGTACAGTATTCTTATGTGCTGGCGAATCATAGAGGATTATAAAAACATTATTGTAAGACTCAATAAACTGCTGACGGTGTAGCTGATACTACGTCACGTCGAAGCAGACCAGTCACAACACGGACCAGTCACAAAGCTACCGTTAATGTAAGCTTGTCCATTGAAATCATTGATCATGTGAGACCGGTGCCTGTCCCTGCGAATAATGACAGGGGATCAGTCTGGACCCATCCAATCCTGAATCGAGCACTTTCCCTTTTACCTCGCAAGAGGGCGCAGTGTCAGTTGAGACTTTAAGACAGTTGTGGAGAGTCGTTGGTAAAAGTAATATTGAATACATTTGGTTCAAATTTGTGGCGAAGAGAGTTCCTACATTAGAATTAATTGCACAAACAAATGCATTATCTTGTTTTGTCAAAAGTACATGCCGGTGATGATCGTTCCTTCCGTGGGTTGATATAAATCATTGACCTTTGATTATGTGTGTAACAATTGGGTTTAGTAATTTCGTTAGCGCATGTTGTCAACAACCATGTTCACATTTAATAATACTTATTAGTACTAATAAAAATAATAATAGTTTATAGTTTGGACATTCAAATAATGTAAACTTACTATACAGCGGGCTATTCTTGGGCTGTACATTATGAAGTTTGTACTATCTAATGTTCTTGGGGATAGGAGGTTGATTCAAAAGAGGGCGCTAGCAGAATATAGCAAATAATGCAAACAAGTTTGTTGTTTTCTTTCTTTGTGTAATTATTGTTGCTGATGCACGTGTTCATTGGCCTTGGACCGTGTTGCCTAGGTCTGTGTTATTTTGTTTAATATGGACAGTTCAATGGTTTTTGGTTCTGTGAATTTAACTTTGCATGCGGCTGCGAAAAAAAGAAAAACAATTGTTCACATTAATTTTATGAGTTGTGTTATGCGGGGAAAGTCATTCGAATTATTTCGGTGTATTATGCCTGAGCTTAGTGACGTTATAAAATGCAAGAAGTCAGTCCCAACGTGATACCCGAGACAAACAAAGTTATCGAAGAAGCGTCAAAAGTTTGACGTGACTGATGTTATGTACGATACTCTGTTTCAAGTGAGTTAAAAGAAAATTAAAAAAAATATTAAAAAACACGAACACCCCTCCCCCAAAAAATAAAAATAAATAATAATAATAATAACTATAATAAAATTAATAATAATATGTGTTTGTATTGTGTTAACATATAATAAAACCATACGACCTACCGTCTTCTTATTGCAAAAAAATACTTACAATCGTCACTTGTTTTTCATTTCTAAATCCAGCTAATGTTATTGCGCCACCACTCGGCATGATATTGAAATCTTCTGTACAGAGGGCGGTTTCCAACGAACGCCGCGTCTGTAACTTGCTTTGGAATTGCCCGGGGTGACACTAGCATTGCGGTGTGCAATACTGTCCAACATGGATTGCATGGATGGTATCTCCAGTCAACAGTGCAATGTCTGGATACGTGATTGTGACCAGGGTCCGATTTCATAAAGCTGCTTAAGAAGAAACAAAACTGCTTTACAATTTTCTGCTGAGCAGATATTAGCAGGAAACCCGTACGAACATACACTTGACAAGGACGCTTGTCATTTTATTGTGCTTAGCAACATTGTGTTCCTCCTAAGCAGCTATTTTAAATTGAGCTCAGAGGTTAGTTTGTCAGTTATTATGTTAGTACAGTAGTGGCTGTCCAGCTGACGAAAAGAGGACTTATGTGACCATTATGGCCCCACTGTACAATGCCCATTCCAAAAAACAGGGGTCAAGTTGGAACCTCTTCTTTGAGTTGGGGATCTTGAAACAAATGGAGACCAAGCACCGAAAATCAATACCGTGATTCACGTCTTACTTAACTGACAATCGTCGCAGTAGTCGATCACGATTTATGTAGATACTCAGTTTGTAAAGTCAGATTGTAAAGTCATCCTGGATTCTGTTGGCAGCTAATTTCACAGGTTGTTTTCTGGACGATTTACACGATGTTGTTCACCATTGTGCGCAGTCCCTCACCTGTTCCGCCTATTGACTTTGGCGCTCAGTGGCCAAATTGATTTTCCGCGCTCCTTGCAAGGTAATTTAAAATTGAAACCCTTTTCCCGCGTGAAAGTTTAGGCGGGAATTCTTTATTTGCCAACTTTATTGATCAACTCAATCTCGTGGGTGATAATGCACTGGCCGCAAGGAGAGGGCAAACTCGGGCTGGGCTGGAGGGGAAAGAAATCCGATATCAGAACAGGAAGACGGCTTTCATGAAACTTTACATGTAACGGTTCGAAGTGCTCTGGCTCCAAGCCGAGGGTTGATGCACGACATACGGAAAAAAAAAACTCAGACAGAAAACACCTCCCCATTGCAGCCCAATTATCCCCCTCTCTCCCTACCGATCAATCCATCTTTTAAAATTCAGTCCCTGAGAAGTGGCTTCATTTTGCTCGTTCCTCTTACTTTCAACAGCGACAAAATACCAGGAATATTCAGTGTTTGAAGAGGGGGAATCGAACTCTCCTTTCCCAAGATCGATCCCTGCCCCCGTGACTACTACCCTCACTTACGGCAGCTTGTTGATGGGTTTGTAAATGCTCGGCAAATTCCACGGTTGGAAATCAAATTATGTCTGGGCGAGTTACGTGCGCGATATGTGAAAATTTGTCCAAGACTGTGACTACTTAGCTTGTGGCCATGATACGAATATAGCCGTGGTGTGGATGTGGAGGACACATAGTGTGACTACGGAAATTGGGGTTATCCGTAGAGGCATCACGTCCGGACCAATCAAAGATACACAAAACATTGATGGTGGTGTTGTTCTTATTTATGTAGGTGTCAAAAGTTTACATTAAATACCGGGTTCTTGTAGGATTAAGCAGGTTTCCTTCAGTGTGAAGTTTGGCAATGGTGAGGAGGATGCATCAACACGACAGCGTCACGACAACGTGTGGTGTTAGATTGCTTTATCTCGGGTTAAATATATTTTAAAAGTAGAATATAATGATCCACACGAGTACCACTCTAAATTGCGTGGTTTTCCTTTTACCTCGTTGACTAACAGACTAACACGGTCGGCCATTTATGGGAGTCAAATTGTAAAAGGAAAACCACGCAATTTCGAGGCAAGTGTGTGTGGATCATTGTATTATACCTTTAAATTATCTGTCTAACCACATGCATTTTAAAACAAACGGTTGCAAACGCTTTTCAAAGACCAACTCCACCGATCCAAGGCAACTTGTTCCTTTAATCTTCGGTGTATTGTGCCTGGATTTGTTTTTATCTCGTCCGTCTGGTACTGACAAAAAATTGTCGCCCGAATTATCATCCAGTGTTTACAGATTGAATGACATAAGAAAATAATGATCGTAAAAAAAAAATAAAAAAAAATAACGATCGCTTTGCCGAAATGAATGACGCTTTATAAAAAGAAAACATTGGCACACGTCTAACTCCAAACACGTCCATCTTTAGAGTTATTTTTTATGAAATTGGCATGTGTGTTGTATTGTATCAAACTATATGAATGTCATGAAAGACAGAGCCACATAATTAAATGACTACCAAAACAACTACATTCCATCAAACTTTCTTAAAGGTTGACTGCCCCCACCCCCCCCCCCCCGAGGACACGCAAACCGAAGCAAACAGAAACACGATCAGCCGTGTGATCGGTACCTCCATTTATCAATGTAGTACTTGAATTTGTTGATGTAAATTATTGGAAAAACAGTTATTGACTAAAATATATACGGCACTGAGTGAACATACAATAATAAGTTGTTAAGACTATTTATAGCATTTAGAATAACCGAAATCGTATGTACCTGTAATCAAGCTGTTTTTTAACTGTATCCAAGGCGGTTTTTACTGTTCTCAAAATGTTCTGAATACAAAATGGTATGTGACTGTATCCGATATTGGTTTTAACACGTAGGCCTACTTCTTGTGAATTCGAGTCACTATATTGCCACAAGTGATTTCCACATCCCAGGCGAACCCACTTGTTGTTTTTTTTCTCTTCGTCACCCATCCCCCTTCCCCTCCCCTCTTCCTCTCTCTTACTCCAGTGGTGTGAATTAGATGGCCTCATTTCCGTACACGGTAGATGGTCGCCCCAACCGAAAGTGCTAACAAAATTGAACTTTGTATTCTAGCCCCTCGTTATTTTCCCTAACATATGGCAAATTGAGTTATGTTACAATAACCCGCACGACCCTAAATGGAAGGAAATCTCGTCAACGAAACTCAAGTGTTTGTCCTAATAGATTCCGCGAACAAACAGTCTTGATGGAAGGGGGTGTTATGAGGCACTCGAGCTAGTGTTTTTGCTGGCAGGTCCCACCGGCCTCAGGTATCATTAGAACTATTTTGTTTCTGTCTTGAGCGGAAATTTCAAAATAAAATCGAACTGGTTTATTATTTTCTAGTGAAATGAAAATGGGAGGGCTGTTATTTTATTTTCCAGGTAGTTCTTGTTTTTGAGGACTTTGTTTATCGACTGACGACATGACTCTGGAAGTGACTGAAACGACGGTGGTTATTGCGCAAAATTGTGACTATGGCAAAATATGACAACCAAAGGTGTAAAAAAAGTATTCCTTTAATGCACGCAATTCAACATGGCACGAATGCAAATTGTGTTGGGCAGCAACGCGGGAAAGGGCCCTCGTTCAAAAGATGTATTAAAATGGAGGAGTTACGTGTAATACAGGGTTGGTCAAGGTAAAAATCACTGTCTAAAGTCAAACCAAAACGATTTTTTTTTTTCTGTGAGTTTTTTTTTATTTTTATTTTTCTACTGGAATAATGTCAAATTCGACAAACCTGTGGCTAAAAACCCCGAAAATAACATTTTATTTCATTCATTCAGTCATTGCAGGACAGTTTGTTTACATGGTGCCGATATTGGGTATAGTTTATCACTGTTTCTCCTGACTCACACATTAGAGTTAAAGGATTTGGGTACTTTTTCAAAATGTCCACAGATTTACATTAAACTTACAGGGTTTGAAGATAATGGTGGTAGAAAGCTTCCATTCAAAATAATACTTACTAACGTTGTGTAGTTTTTGAGAAATGAGTAAAACAATAATTTTGGTCTCATGATACAACAATTATTTTAGCATGTAAAATCCCCTAACCAGTTATGATATTATACCAAAACCATAGCATAACTGGTTAATACGTGTTAACATGCTAAAACTGAGGCGAACATTATTACTTTTACTCGTTTCTCAAAAACTACAGCACCTTAGTAATTAAAATTTCAATGGAAGCGTTCTACTATCATAATCTTCAAACTGTGTAAGTTTAATGTTAACCTGAGGACCAGTGTGTTTTTTTTGTTAGGAAAAAGTAAATTATACCCTTTAACCCAAACTTGTTCTTGAATACATTTTTTTTAACAAAACATGAACACTGATTCGACCAGATTCGATTTTGTCAGCCCTACTAATCCTGCACTGTACTACCTTTATTGTAAGAATAAGTTAAATCGAACCATAACATCAGATCAAACACACCACACAAGCAGTCGATATATTAACATAATAATGATTACATTTATATAGCGCTTTATACTAAAAATTAAGTTCAAAGCGCAAAATTAAAGCTAGAAATGTACAGTAATAATACAAAAGGTACACGAAATATACAATATAGACTACATCATTCGGTCCACAGGTTTTAACTTGAGGTAAACGGTTTATGGGTTGGTCAGAAATTGCTGTAAGATCTTCAATTTAGGTAGGATTTGAAAGTTTACAAAGTGGTATATAACTAAGATAGAATTGCGGTAAAACCATATGGAAGTCTTCTCTTAAGTAATGTTGGTTTAAAAGAAGAAAAAAATGTCTGCAAATGTTATTTTCTTGACTTTCACTAAAATTTATAATGGGAAGATCTCTTGTGGTACTAGTTTGAACGGTTTGGGTTGTTACTGGGATCTCAAAATACACCAAAAACAACTGTGTTTGTTTACGATGACGAAACTATCGTCGATTCTGTAAATTGATGCATGCCGCCACGGCTTGGCGATGATGTATATTATTATTATTCATTAAATTGTTTTCGGAGTTTGAAACCAATGGACTTTCATGAATATGCATGAAGTAAAAGGTCACAGGCCCCAGGTCATTACATTACACGGCTTACTGCATCTATGAAGTGCAATCTAATTTGTGACCAGTCGTCTCTCTCCTGGCGAAGGAGGATGGCCCGAAGCATCCCCAGGGCGAATTTAACACCCCAACCTTTTCAGTTAGTACCGATTCTTTAATTAAGGGGTTTACACATGCTATATAAACCCTGGAGACACGATATGGGTTAATTGAAAGTATATGTTGATCCTAGTAGAGTTTTATAACAGAGCCATGCCCCCCCCCCCCCACCCCTCTCCGTTGTTGATGCCAAAACAAATGTTAACCATAATTATGTTTACTTTGGACAATTTGGTTTCAAACAGCAAGTCAACATTCATTAAACGGTTTGATATTAAACCAAACTTCATGTGAGGGTGTGCATGTAATGTTGGCACGATTGAAAATATAAATGTTTGTCATGGTGTACAGAAGGTTCAGAGGGAAAAGTTGATTGTTACAGTGTCTTGCCTAAAATGTTATTGTTTCTTGTATTAGAAACAATTACTTTTATATTATAATTTAACTTGTTCAGTGTACACGCAATGTCAACGAGACAAATAAAGGTGACAACGGGTTTAAGCTTTACCTACCAACTGCATTCAGTTGCTTTAAATGTTTAACCCATGTGAAGCGCCTCGGGACCCCTTCGGATTTAAGGGCAATATAAAAGCCTTGTATTATTTTACTAATGTCACGGGGTATCGAGCTCATAATAAAATATTATTTAATTATTACTAATTCGATGTTTGTGAATATGTTCATGTTTGACTAGAATGCAAAATGGTTAAAAAGTCGAGTGTGTACTTTTAGCGATGCGAGGGTTAGCACTGATTGCCCTTGGCCCCTATAGTTAGCTTTTATGCATGAACTCATCAGTTTGTATTGTTAATTTTGTGACGATTGTACAGTGATTTTCGACAATCAAGGACACGTTTTGTACTTTCCCGATTTGGATGTCCTGCGTTAGCTATCGTCAAGTTGTTGATGTTGATGTTGATGTTGTCGTTAACTGGCTTTGCCACTTCGCTGAAGTGGATGTCGCTGTAACTGTTTTGCTGTAAGCTCTAGACACCTTTGGTAAATGTCAAAGACCATAACATTCTCACTAATAGTGTATCCCAAAATGTGTTAAAAACAACACATCTTTGAAAAAAAAAATTGGGTCGAAGTTGCAAGAGAATAGTGAAAGAAAAACGCCCTTGTTGCACAAATTAATGTGTGTGCTTTCAGATGCTTGTAAAATAATTATGGCCTAAAGTCTTTTAATATTAATTGAGTGATAATTTACCAAGTTCCCCAAAAAACGAAGTTACTTCAGAGGAAGCCGTTTCCCACAATGTGTTATACTATCAACATCTCTCCATTGCCGGTTACTAAGTAAGTTTGTATGCTAACAATTTTGATGTATGAGACGAAAAAATAATAGTAATAATACTCACAGCTAAACAACCAACACCTGAACAAAGTGAACACTGTATAACACCTTAGCGTAGCTCCCGCTTACACGTTCACTGGAATCTTGTTTCTACAAAGTAGTCATTTATTTAAAAAAAAAAATAACACACCTGTTCGTTCAAGAAGCAAGGATAAACACACCTTTCATTGACCATACACCGGGTCGCCTCACAAGTGTTAGTCTTACCAGATTTCCTTTCACGTCTCATCCTACAATTTCAGGTTTTCTGTTCATTTCCCATGGAAAAGTAAACCCCCTCCCCCTCCCAAATCAGTTATTTCATTAATTCATTCGGTAAGATATTTAACTTCATTAGATTTAGTGTCATGAAGCTATATGTTTATAGGAGGTTCTCGGGAGACAACGAATCGATAAATCTGGGCAAACGAGAAAAGCGAAGAGAGTCCCAGACAAACAACGGGTCCACGTATTCTGTTGGCGTAGCTGGCTCATTCCCAGAGGTCGTGGTTTACACTATCGACTGATTGGGGGATAGATATAGGGGCGCATCCCACGTATCACGAACGGTAGTTTTTTTGTCTTCTTCACGCGGCGAAAAAAAAACGACCCCGTAACTTTGGCCATGGTCGCTGAGACTGTTCGGGTCGTATATTAACTGGATTTAATTCATTAAGAGACAGAGTACGACGTATTGGTATTGACATCACTGCTTCTACCCGATTCCCCCTTCATTCATCCCTCTCTCCCGCTTTATAAGTCTCTATAAATTGGGATAACCTAAATTAAACAACCATTCGAAAGTTCAGCTTATAATTGTATATCATTCGGGTTAAATGCTAGGCTCGACTCTCACATAATGATGATTGTCCCTTTGTGTTTCGCAGATGAATAAGGGATGGATTGCTGATCTACCGTCATGTCCCCATGATGGATTTTAGATGAATTGCTGATCAAAGCATCGAAACTACTCTCAATCAACATTTAAAAATATTGAAGAGCCAAACTGAGACCTAGCCTCTTCACGCGTATTAAAGTTATAATTCCGAGTCGTTATTCATTCAAACGGTGTACACATGCTTTCCTGTTAGTGTAAGAGTTGATCTATCTTTAACTTGTCAACTAACCCACATCAACAAAAAGTACATGTACAAGGTGCATGCATCATAACTTTTCAGATTTAATCAACATTACTGGAAAGAAAGAAGCTTATTACTGTTGAGTGTGTCTCTTGTCAAGAGAGAGATCTTCGACAGAACGGGAAATCTTAGAAAAACTACACAACCGAAAATAGGCAGAGTACTGGAAGACTGAAGACACGGTTATTTAAATGAAGGTTTGATAAAAGCAAAGCGTCACAAACACAGGTTTAACTGAGGTAGTTTCATCTTTCTTGTGAATGTTTTTGTAATGAGACAGAAAGCTTAAAGTTCATGTCGGGAAGTGTATGCGCTTCAATAACTGGTAATTAAGAAAACCATCTTACTAAGAAAGCACACACAATTCGACTATGTGGACAACCGATTTTGTGGAAAACGAAATTGAATAATGTGGAGGCCAAAACACGTTAAACGCGCCTGTGAGAAAAACGGCCACCGGTTCGAAGTTTGATACCAATAAATGCCATTAACTGTTCCTTCTAGCTAACATCTACTTTTTCTGATGCAAAAGGTAACAAGTGGAACACATCTAGATCACGTTCTTTGCATTAGTTCAACTCCACTAGAACCCAGAGGCTTTTTACAATTCCAATTTCAATTTAGCAGGAAGCAGCCATTAGTGTTCCCGTGCTCTCCTAGACATCGGTACCACCCTCCTTCCCCGCAGCTCTCGAACACGAACTACACAATACTGTGGCATCTTAATTATTTTCGCATCATGGCGTCTACGCGGAGAATCCAGAGCGTGTGTTGTTACGGAAGAGATGGCGTTTTCATGGGCGATCGAACATTAACAGTCAATGTACTTCACTCCTTTGGTTAGAAACTTGTTGATGGGGGCTGGTTGGAGTGCAACATTTACTAGATGAGAATTTCGGTGGAGAAGATTATTTTAACAATTTATTTCTCAGAATCAAGGTGTAGATTTGTTGGATAAGATCACACTGCGTCCAGCAAAAAAAGAGTGTTTTTTGCATTCAAAAGAATCATCTTGTCGGTGATGCATAATATCTGCCCGATTTTGCTCGGCATCTTCTGTTTAAGTTTCTGGTGTTGGTTTGTTATTACCGCTGCTGATATATGCATCGCATTGTTACTGCTGCTGCTTATGTTGATGTTGCCAGTGCCATTGCCATTGTCATGATCATTGTCAATGTCGATGTCATTGTCGTATTAATTTGTTTTGTCGCTAACATTGTCATTGTCACTGTCATTGTATTATGTCGTTGTCGTTGTCAATAATGTTGTCGATGTGGCTGTCATTGTCGATGTCGCTGTATATGTCGTTGTAGTCGTCGTTGTCAAAAAGTTGTGGCTGTCACTGTCGGTGCTCCTGCTTCTGATTTAGCTGTTGGTGACGCACCTTGCATTCCCAACCAACACCCACCCCCACCATGCCATGATGGCCTGGAGTAGCCCCTTATCAACCAACACCCACCCCCACCATGCCATGATGGCCTGGAGTAGCCCCTTATCAACCAACACCCACCCCCACCATGCCATGATGGCCTGGAGTAGCCCCTTATCAACCAACACCCACCCCCACCATGCCATGATGGCCTGGAGTAGCCCCTTATCAACCAACACACCACCCCCCACCATGCCATGATGGCCTGGAGTAGCCCCTTATCAACCAACACCCACCCCCACCATGCCATGATGGCCTGGAGTAGCCCCTTATCAACCAACACCCACCCCCACCATGCCATGATGGCCTGGAGTAGCCCCTTATCAACCAACACCCACCCCCACCATGCCATGATGGCCTGGAGTAGCCCCTTATCAACCAACACCCACCCCCACCATGCCATGATGGCCTGGAGTAGCCCCTTATCAACCAACACCCACCCCCACCAAGCCATGATGGCCTGGAGTAGCCCCTTATTTGCTACTGTTTCGATATGTAAAACTCTCCAATATTTTGTTTTCATGCATCTTTTATGCCATGATCTGCACAAAATGTAATTTTGTGTGGAATTTGATACCCTTTTCATTCCCTTATACATATGTACCAACCCCATAGTTTGTGCTATAATCGCTTTGATACCATATCTCAAACGCATCCGTAACACTATCTCATTACGTCTCAAGACAGCGTTAAAATACAAATGCAAGACATTCCTCATGGGACGAGGGAGTGCCACTAAAGATGTAGTCCATGTGATTAGAGACAATCCTACTGGCCTGTTTACCACCATTCCCCGGGGATCATCTGAACGTAATTTCACCAACTCTAAAGGTGAACTTCTTCTTTTTTGTGTTTCACAACTGTCTCTATTTTCGACCGGTTGAAATTTGATTGAATCGAGGGTGTCCCTGGTGTGTGATACTTGAGCTGGCTACAGTGCCGTCCTGGACCACCCCTCTTTTCTCATGTAGGCTATTAGGAACCAGGTCAAAGCATCCATAACTATGGTATAACCAGTCAACAGCTTCTTTAACCAATGTGTTTTTCTACAAGAATATTGACGCGAATCGAATCTATTCACAAGACTAATAAGTATTACCCAGCTTCAAACATTACGAAACTGCTGATATTACTTCGTATGTGCCTTGTATACAGCAACATAAACAACAGTAACAGTGACAACAACAACAATAACAACAACAAAACAACAACAACATCAACCACATCAACAGCAATAACAACAACAACAACAACAACAACAACAACAACAACAACAACAACGACGACGACGACGACGACGACGACGACGACGACGACGGCGACGACGACAGCGACGGCGGCAGCAACAGCAACAGCAACATCAACAGCAACAGCAACAGCAACAGCAACAACAACATCAACAGCAACAGCAACAACAACAACAACAGCAACAGCAACAGCAACAGCAGCAGCAGCAGCAGCAGCAGCAGCAACATCAACAGCAGCAGCAGCAGCAGCAGCAGCACCAGCAGCAGCAGCAGCAGCAGCAGCAGCAGCAGCAGCAGCAGCAGCAGCAGCAGCAACAGCAACAGCAACAGCAACAACAAGCATGGTTGCATATTATGCTCTTTGTTCAGTATTGATTCATATGCAAACTTAATTGTGCAGGCTCCAACCAATTCAGTTGAGGCGTCTTATCGTAACAAGCAACCTCCGAGTTCGTATTCCCGATTGTGAATAGAACAACCAAAAGTATGACTATTACAGTTGAGTTGTTTTGTCCGTATAGGCAATCATGATGATGCAGTTATAACGTTTGGAAATTTGATCTGTTTTGGAGAATAAAATAATGAATAATAACTGAATTCCGATGGGATCTTATTCCATTTTAAATGGAATAACAAATTTAAACAGTAACAAAGGTGAACGATCGTTCGAAATTCTAACACAAAGTGTCCACTGCCACCCAACAACAAGCTCTAATAACAAAGTAGCTGGCAAATCACTCTGATTTTGTATACATTTATTATTATTTTCACTCTCTCTATATATATATATCTTTCCTTATATCGCTGCAACAATATTCTAAACGGATAGCAATCACAGCAGATGGCCAATTACAATAATAACAGCGGGGGACTGTCAAAGCTGAGCCGTTCATTCTGATTAATTGAACTGATTTGAACTTATGGCAATCTTTCAATTACTCGTAAATCTAACCGTTCTCACCATCAGTTTAATAGTAACCCTGGTAGAGAAAAATAAGAGCAAAAACAAACGAGTTCATTGCCACATGCAACGCCTAAAAAGGTCCGTAATATAAATTCAGTACAGTTTAGGTAATTACTGTTGCAATTTTTTAAGCTACTTTCGGAACTTATTGTCACATCAAATCAATCATAATTGGGTCTCACACTATATGATGACAGTTTTGTAAACGTTGTCTTGATCCGGAACATGTTGAATATATAGGCCGGTATGTTTATCCGGAATTTAAAATAAACCAATACATTGAAATACATGCGATCGGCTAATGTTATTAATTAGATAACGTTATGTATTCATAATATGATTCTCCAGAAGACGATCAGAGCATACAGATCGAATCGCTGAGTTGAAACATTGCGGTTCATGTCAGAACCATCCCAAAACAATTTGAGATTATCAATACATGGTTTTAACGCAAGCCTACTATATCATATTTCAACTATACAGAGCTTCAAATCATACTTTCAAAGAAAACCATGTAGGACAGACATACAAGGAAACGCATACTTTCAGTGGTCGAAAAGACTGCGTCTTCAATTACTAAAAGTTTCTCCAATAACATCGGTTACTCTGAAGTCTTCATTCCCCTGTATTTCCTCATCAATGGCACATTGTAATTCGCTATAAAATCCTTACGCATTATTCAAAGTATACATTTCGAGATGAGTGAGTTTATTCGATTCACTTTATAATACCTGAATAATCATCTCCATCAGCAAAGACCAGCAAAATGGACTCAGTTTACACACTTACTTCGTAGATTGCAATCAAAATACACTCACAGCAATTGAAATGAGCCATGTACATTAAAACTTTATCGATTCTGTTTTGTGACTCTTCTTATTCGTTAATAACGCCGAGTGGTTATTCTAAATTATGATTTATCTTAATCCTTGATCTATTCTATCCTGCTAGGGATTATTTGTTTGTCATCATAACATAACAACACAAATTTTATTTTGGAATAATGGATAATAACACAACATTTCACGGTTTAATAGCAGGGACGTCGTTTTGTAACGACCCCGACAAGGATGGCTGTTTTCTATCTGAAAGCTGTCTTACTATATATTGGAATGTTAGATAAGCATCATGTGCAATTATTTTCATCTGAAATGCCCGCGTAAAGGTGGGTGTGCTCCCTGACTACACGGAGGTACGGCTTCTGACTAGCACCCCGAACAAAGAAAGTGACAAAATAGGGAGTGTGCAACATAGTGGCAGGTACAGCTCAGTAGACACCACTTTCAACCGGACGTCGTTGGTTCACACCCCGCTCTACTATATTTTCCCCAAAATCATTATACGTTTGATTTCACTAGTTGCCCGTGTTATGTGTAAACGCCTCCTCCCACCTCGCCCCTTACCCTCACTCTTGCTCCTCACCTCATGCATCAGCTCAGATTACTCGCTACCCTGGATCAGCCATTGTTCTACACGCACGAGTCGAGACAACTGCAAATAATTGTTTTACCAAGGTGTGCGCCTGTCGTGCGAGACACTGATAGACGAGATGCGAATACCGGTACCGCCGCAGTCTATGCTACCACCCCCCCCCCCCCCCTCCCTGCTTCGGCACCCCAAACTTCCCCTTGAAATGTCCAATCGTGTTTCCCATTCATCAACATTTGAAGCAAAAAAAATCATTAGAGTTTCACCGGTTTGATTGTTGTAATTACTGCCACATACACTCAAAAGGGAAAAGGAAAAAACGGTGCTAGTTTAATCAGCACCAGACTGTTATTCACACACTTTTGTTCGAATGTCGACGATGTCTAGCACCACTTTCAGATTGTTGATAAAACATTAATAATGCTTCTGTTGTGATCTTGAATCAATAGTTATTTCCTTTGCAACCATATAGTGGATATTAAAGCCGAAACTATGATTACTCCTGCACCTTAACCATGCACCGTCATCAGCATCGTTGCTTGTTTTTTCATTTCTCCTCCTTGATATTAAATTAATGCTGAGTTGTCCTTGCACACAGAGTTTAGTAATCTATTGTGGTTTAAGTTTGTCTTTCATTGTAGTACACTTGAGGAACACGTTGCTTCAATTCCAAATCATTCACTCCAATAATTATGAAAGCGGCGCATCGATAAACACAAGGACACTCTTGTGATATAATGAGATATCAGATCCTCATAGGTTTTGACGTAAAATGGGGTAGCAATGTTCGTGTGGTGTTCGGGTTGAACTAATAATTATCTTCAGTAAATATAATAGCCATTGCGACAGCCTATACGGACCAAAAGGACCGATTGTGTCAATACAAACAAAACTGGTTAATGGCCTGATGTTTCGATCAAAGCAGAGTCTATCAAACAATAGCAAACATCTTGTGGGGTCCATTGTAACAATGTTTAATAACCCCACAAGGGCACCCCCGCAAGCACAAGGCCCGTTTTAGTCACCTCTACCTTCCCGGAACTTCCGGAACTTCCCGAGTACATGTATGACTTGTTTTCTCAAAAAGATTGTTTCTTTAAATCGGCACCCATGATCGGTGAAAAGATTGACATTTCAACGGACGATTCTTAAAAAGCCAAAGCTCCATTTCTGCAGACATGTTTAATGAAAGCACACGACAGAAATGTTATGTTACCCCGGGGCTATGTTCTAAGGTGTCACTCCCTTCGTCACAACTTAACATCGATCCCCCCCCCCCCTCCACGTTTCCATTTCAAAATCTCGACTGACCCAAAATATTCAGTATTATTGTTAACTCTCAAAATCACATTCCAGGAGAAAGGGAGGCAATCCGTCTATTGAAAGAGGGTTCGATATCTCTCACATATGCTTTACAATTAACTTGTTGACTGGAACTCTATGGTGTCCACGTATCCGCTATTGTATTGATTTTTGAGATGATGTTTTGATATCGCAACCGCGGTTTCTCTCCAGTTACTTGGACCTATGTCGACTGAGGCTCTACATCGACGCTGGCAAATCCGCGTAAGATGAAAAAATGAAACAACCCTGTGTATCGTTTTATGGGTGATACCGATACATTTTTTGATTGATTTTTCGTCAAATTGACGGACTGACCGAACCCGGTTTAACATGACCCGATTTCATCGAGCTGCCATAACATGAAGTATTACTTAACATTAAGTTCTGCTAAGCACAACTAAGCAGAATACCAGTTTCATTGTGGTACTTTGGGCTGGTAACTTATTGTACAGTAAGTATAACGTTGTTTAGCTTAGCAAATTGCGTTGCTTAAACAAGCAGTTCCATAAAAATGGACCCAAAAGTAAAGCCACTGCGATTCTGAAACGCAGTTTTGTCTATTCTCACTTTATTCTATATTGTGTTGCGTTGTACATGTACGTCTCTTAATTAGTGTGTAGTTCACTGTTCAATGCACACGACATCGAATGTCGTCGCTTTTTTTTTTACTGTGTCGATTTCAAGAAGAAAAACAACTGACTTGTATAGACAGCATCGGCGGCATTGTTTGCATACCAGTAGTTTTATTGATACAACATTAATTTAAATAAAGCATTGGAAATTGCAACTCACTCTCTTCATTGCGTCACTTGTCCCGTATCACTGTTCACTAGAAAAGGATGCATACAGACAAATAATCCCGTTTTGTTCATCTATACTGGTACAAATTATCTGATACAAAACTTCATAGCGATGGATTTTTTTTTTATTTATTTTTTTTTATTTTCTTGTGTCCCATCCATTATCCATAGAAGTGGATGCAGAAACAACGGCAATCGTCTAGTTCTCATAAGTACAGGTTTGTCCCATAGTTTTATGCTAACAGCACGTTGTGTTTTGTACGGGAAATCATGTATTTGTTAAAGGCATCTTTTAGTTAAATTAGTTATAACAAACCTGTGTTGGACACATTTAATTGCTATGGGAAAACCCTCTTAATGCCAGATAACTATGTTGTTTTAAGAACATTACTTATCTGGCAGTATACACAACCAAATAAAACACATTTTAAAGGAACACGTTGCCTTGGATCGGACGAGTTGGTCTATAAAAAGCGTTTGAAACCGTTTGTTATGGAATGTATATGGTTAGAAAGATGTTTTAAAAAGTATCACTCAAAATTGTACGGTTTTCTTTTTACGTCGCGAACTATCACCGTCGGCCATTTATGGGAGTCAAAATTTTGACCCCCATAAATGGCCGACCGTGTTATTGGACGAGGTAAAAAGAAAACCACGCAATTTCGAGGCATATTTGTGTAGATCATTGTATTCTACTTTTACATCATCTTTCTAACCATATGCATTCTATAACAAACGGTCACAAAACGCTTTTCAAAGACCAACTCGACCGATCCAAGGCAACGTGTTCCTTTAAACGACTTATTATACAAAACCTTATCGAACAGAAAAACAAAAATCCATCTTCGTTCGCTTTAATTAGTATCTGCATTTAAAAAAAAAAAAATACAAAGAAATAACGACAAATACTTGGTCATTAATCCCGTGCCAAACTTTAAATGTATTTATCTGTTGAAATAAACATATAATCCATTGTATGCATGAGACATATCCACGGTATTTCACGTTCTTTTCCATCGACCTTCGATAAGAAGTATTCTGAATATGGAATTGCTGTAAATCATCCTTGACTCAGATAAAAAAAAGGTGTATTTCATAAGTATATTCTGAGACGCATTACGCATTGTCCACAACCCCACTTCCATACCGTCACCCCCCCCCCCTTTAAATCTGTCAGACCAAGCTATGCTTACAATGTTGCCGACTCTGTGCGTATATAATATCACTTTAATTACTGTTGATGGGTCCATAGTTACGGAGGAACGTTAAGTGTCCGCCAGTTGTGAGCATTTATGCTTTGATTTTAGAAATCTGTCCAAAGCATTTTGAAGAGCGTATAAGGATAGGCTCTCTCTAGCTCTGTGAGTTAGTTCTGTCTTTTCCGAAAACTGCTCCGACATCAATTATTATGCGTTCGACATCGTTACAGACACTGGACACTTTTGTAACAATTACTATAAAAAAAAATACATTAGGCATAAAAAGCGTAATTGGTAACGAGCAATGGAGAAATGTTAATAATTATACAACATTTTGATAAATGGCTCCCTTTGAAAGTAACGTAGCTTTGAGAAAGAGGTAAATTTCGTGGTCAAAAATTAAAGGACATCAGGCCTGTTAAAACATTAGGTATCTAAATGCACACAAATGTGCAACAAGTGTGTTTTTTGTTCTGTCTCTTGCAACCGTGGTGAGTAGCAGAAGTCCAAATGTTGATAGGTTTGTTGTTTTATGCATATGTTTTGTTTTGTTTTCTTTCGAGTGGGGTTATTCTACTCCGTTTATTCAACAAACGACAACATACATCACTGTCTTAATCCACATTAATAAAGAAACACAATAACTACTGCTATTACATAGCAAAAAAAAAAATTTAAATAAATATACAAGTATATACACAAAAACAAATAAAAACATTTTAGCGTGACGTTTTCACGAAATAAGGAAAAACAAGGGACTTAAATAAATTAAATTAAATTAAAAACTGGTCGTTGACATTTTACCAAATGTGTCCAGCGCCTTTAACAAGAACCCGGACTCGTTTACTTTGTCATTAAGTTGTTGCCAAGAAAGCAAATTTAAATTTAAAGCAAGTAAACTCAGTAACCCTCATCTAAAAGGAAATGTTGCCAAACACCCTCTTTATTTTCACCCAACAACCGACCGAAGAAGCAGTCTTTACTTTATTAAGTGAAAACAAGCCTCGTGGCGTTGAATACGCGATCGATATTTCATCATTGTCTTTTTGCATAATTCCAATTAGTATAACACCAACAGTATCGGATCGGGTGATTCGCTTTCAATAATTCGATTCCGTCTCTAGGTCGTGCCGCTTGAGTTTAACCAATACAGCTGAAGGACTTTATCAAGTGAAAGACTGCTACGTGTTCTGATAGAAAGATAGAAAAAAACTCCACTGTGATATACAGTAAATCAGTGCAGTTTCTCCCCCTTGCTTACACTATCCAACCTTTGGGAAAGCCGGGCTACGGTGGCGCCCTTCGTCGGGGTTTAGAGCCCGCCGTGGTCGACAGTGATTGGCGGTGATCAGCTGATGACATACCCCGGTGTCACTATATGCATTTAGCGCAGTGCGATCCGGGAAATGATCCGTCTTGCCACTGGTATGATTAAACAGTTAGTCAGTTGCTCTGTTTCATCGGCAAACAGAGGAGCCACCACAAACTGTACGTGAACAAATAGACTATCTAGCCGAAGATATCACCTCGGCTGTAGTCGTGTTGTTTTTCAGTCTCTCTAAAAACGGCCGTGTGGTCCTCTTTTGAGCTGTATCTCACCGGTGGGTCTCGTTGTCGTTATCTCCTGTGTTTTATGAGCAAGTTTCACGAGGCACATTTGTGAAAAAGGACACCAGACACAGAGATGGAGGGTAACTTGCATTCTGATCTGAGTACCCAGGTATCTTCAGCCAAGATGTATTCCTTGACAACGCAACATCCAATCTACCAAGGGGAGGATACCACTGACTACTGGGATAACTCCTCATCGGACGCTAACTCAAACGCAACCGAAAACATACAAAGTGTGTTGTTTCAGAGATTCCTGGCCCCCTTGATTTTCGGTTGTATATCCATTGTCGGAATCGTTGGCAACGGTTTGGTGATCATTGTTCTGCTAAAGTACGCCAACATGCGCACCATACCAAACGTTTATATCCTGAGCCTAGCCCTGATGGATTTCATGTTCGTACTTAGTCTCCCGATGGTGGGGTACCAGTTTTCTACCAATAACTGGCCGTTCGGTTACTTCATGTGTAAACTCGTGCCTGGTATTGATGGATTTAACCAATTTGGGTCCGTAAATATAATGACAATGATGAGCGCTGACCGTTACGTTGCGGTAGTCTACCCCCTCTCATCGATGCGGTATCGCACCAAGAAGACAGCCCGCATTGTTTGCGGAGTAGTTTTCCTCATTTCGTTCATCCTGTGTACTCCGTCTTGGTATTTCATGGAACTTAAAGTTACGGGTTACGGATTGACATACTGCATTGCTATTCCCCCGAGCTGGGATAAGGAAGGAATCTACTACACGTTGTATTACGCCTGTTTAGGATTTTTGATTCCCCTCGCCATCATCATAGTGTGCTATTCTACTCTACTCTTCAAGATTCTCGGGAGTAAACTCCGAATTCGCTCCGATGGGACCGGCACAGCTCAGCGGGCCTCCAAGCGTGTCTCTATCCTCACCGTATCAGTCATCGTTGTGTTCGTAGTGTGCTGGCTGCCGTATAATGTCGTACAACTCTTTCATCAGTTCACCACGGGTGAGGTATCTCACGCGTTCCGTATTGCTTACACCGTGAGCTCTCTATGGTGTTACACTAACAGTTGTTTCAATCCGATCGTTTACACCTTTATAGGGGAGAACTTCAAGAAGAATGTCATGCATCTTTGTCCGTTCTGTACATCGCCTGACGATACCAAACTGGACAGGTATCGCTCCAACCGGGAGAGCAGCACTTACATCCGAGGGGGGACACTTCGTCTTCATTCCGTTCAGCATGAGGCACCGGCCAGCCCACCCGCAATGGCAACCAATCCAACTGCTATCACCGACGTCACATCGTTCACAGAGGCACCGGCAAATACCCAGACCTACACGTTTTCAAATAATAACACGCACAATTCGTGCGGGAAAGAGTGAAAAGGGGATTGATAAATTGTCAGTGATAACACTTTACCATGCCAGTTGCTGGGTACTTTTTGGTAAAGTGTGGGTTGACCAATCACCTTAAAAGATCTTAACTTGTTGGACACAATCGTACACAAAGCGAGAGAATTTGTTGTACTACTACCACGATATCATGCGGTTGGCGGCCATCGTGTTCCCATGTGAACTACTTCACTGTCTGCTACCCGTGTTGAATGCTCTTAGTTTCGATGAGCTTCGTTAGTTGATATCTAGAGTAATAATTAGCATCAAATGGTGTCTCAAATCATAGTTATTTGATAGTTGTTCATCTTTACATCCATTGGCTATTTTTACACCTGTTGTGCGTGTTTAGTTTCCATAATGACTCAAAATTTGAATAATCATGTAATAATGTATTATACTAAACTCATAAAAGGTCTGTATAATATTAGTGATCTTGGACCTGATGGAAAGCGTAGTTTTCTTACAAAGTTGATGTACATACTTTGCACTTTAACAGAAAAATACTGCACTAGTGTCATGTTTAGTGAACGTGCCTCATCCAAACTTGAAGTGAGAAAAATCCAATGTACTTCAGAGGTCGGTGCATTCCCAATCGATCTTAGGGGGAAGGACCAATAACCTTTTAGCGGGCAGCCATATTTGTTTTTAAAACATCAACAACTTCGATGTGTTATCAAAATACGTCTCGTTGGCATGGTTTAAAATACGCTGTGACTGCAGCTGTTGAACCAAGGATCAAGCACTGTTTTGTTATTTTATTTTATTTTATTTTGTTTTTGTGGGGGGGGGGGGGGGGCAGCCCTGGTGGTGGGGGGGGGGGGGTCTGCGTCGGGTGTGAGCTGGGAATAGTTCAAATAGTATTTTAATAAATCTTGGCTTTGTGTACTGTATGAAGTCAGAGAGCTTAATGAAGTATTGGACTGCAGGTATTACTGAAGACAATGACTCGGAGGCAGTGTACGGGTTGAACAATTTTGTTCAGGTCGTTGTCATTGGTTTTACTGACATTGTTGGTAAAAAAAAATCAGATTTTTATTGCGAATTGCGAATACCATAACTCACTCGGAATGTATACACCCTTCACTTTGTATCCCAAATCTGTAAAAGGTGGACAATATCGTGAACATATACATGGGCCCAATTTCATGGATCTGCATGCTTACCTCCGAATTATGCACTTATGGTCTTTTCACACGAGACACCACCCTGGTGGGACATTATTAATCATTGTGTCAAACAATGTATTACGATCCTCAAGAAAAATGTGTGATCAATCCATTGTGAATGTATTTTTCTTCTTTGAACTTGCCTATATCCGGTTGCTTGTAAATTGCCTCATGCGACATGGCTCTTACGATCACAATTCTCCACTTACCCAGTCATCGCCTAGTTTTTGCACTAACTGTGTAAGCAAAGAACTCTTGGTTAACGTGGAGTCGGTAGGCGCAGAAGCACACAATTCCCAGCAAACACAATGAAATACCCTGCTTCCGTAAGCGCTGATTATTTGCCTGCAGTAAGCAGAGCCTTAAGATTTGCCCAGGGCATAATTTATATAAAGCTGCTTTAGCAGAACACAATATTCCTAACATTTGGTTGGCTAAGCCGAAATGAGCAGGACACCATCACAAATTGTACATGTGGTATGGTACTTTGGATGGTCATCTTAATCTGGTAAGCATATTTCTCTTGTGTTAAGCAATTTTTGAGCGTAAGAATTGTTGAGCTCTATTAAATTTTGCTCTGGTCTATCGGTCAATGCCAGTCTGACCGATTTCGTTGTAACCCTCATTGAGACCAGCACTAAATCGGTCGACGCTGAAACTGAGTGTCACTCAACTTGTCCGTCAATATTTCATTATGCGTATTAATAACTTTATTAAATTACGTAACCAAACCATAACCCTGTCAGCATAATTGACAACCGTGTCTGCCATGAGCGCTTATATATAGGGCGGATACCGTGGCTACACTGTTGTCTTTCTCAAATGAAAACACCGGGCTTTTCATTCTTCCAGAGACATTTTTGCTACTTGTTTAATGTTCAAAGCAAAATCGAAAGAACCTATGAATCGTATGCTGATTTCATTCAAACAATCCAGTCTTCTCATGAAGACGATCAAAGTATACTATCGAAACGTCGAGACAACACTGGCTCTTTTCACAACCAACACTCACACCAGAGACATTTACACATGGTCGTACCCGCAAGTTTACTATTAGTTTCTTCTGTGTTGTCCACACTATGCAAAGCTTCAAACAATACTTATTTCATGGTTTATCTCAATATAATGGTGTGGATAGCATGGTCCTCCTCCTTAAAGGAACACGTTGCCTTGGATCGGTCGAGTTGGTCTTTGAAAAGCGTTTGTATCCGTTTGTTGTAAAATGCATATGATTAGAAAGATATTGTAAAAGTAGAATATAATGATCCACACAAGTATCACTCGAAACTGCGTGGTTTTCATTTTACTTCGTCGACAAACACGGTCGGCCATTTATGGTAGTCAAAATTTTGACTCCCAAAAATGACCGATCGTGTTAGTTCGAAAAGCAAAGGTAAAACCACGCAATTTCGAGGCAAATGTGTGTCGATCATGGTATACTACTTTTAAAACATCTTTCCAATCATATGTATTTGCTAACAAACGGTTACAAACAGTTGTCAAAGACCAACTCGACCTATCCAAGGCAACGGGTTCCTTTAATGGGTTATATACGTTTGGTAAGTGGCAGTGGAACCCATTGCTCGTTGTATTCCTACAGAGCAGTCATATTATTACTTGGTACCATAAACCTCTGTAAATTTCAGTTCAATTGGTGGTAGCGTTTTTTTAATGTTGCCGAAAAATCCACGCATGAAGAATTATGTGCAACTGGAGAACACAATATGAGACACATTTTTGTCGTTAACCATTTCTCATATTCAAACTTTGAGGGATAAAAAACTGATTTGGTTTGTTATAACCGCAGTACTTCGAAGTGAGCAATTTCCAAAATTGCATTGTACTATCCGAAGTTGATTTACTTCTGCTTCTCATCAAGTAAGGTTGTGTTACCATTAGTTTTCAGGGTCATTACTAAACGTTTACAACCCTTTAAAGCTGCATAGGGGGCGTTGCACTCAGCGAAAACATCTACCCCTGGCTCGTCTTCGAGCTACAGTCCAATAAAAAATCACCGAGTGGACTAGGGGAAGGGTTAGTTTGGAGCACCCTCCGATTGCTTGAAAACCGCGCCGGTATTTATTCACTGCGCTGCCATTATTTTCACACCTCAAGCAATTCGTTATTTGGCTCGAAACACCCATAATAATAAAGCAATATTTGAAAGGAAGTATGATAGTTGCTGTATGATATGTAGAAGAATGATCGAAACTGGGGGACGATAACTATTAATTAAAGTTAATGTTGGGAAATTAAAGCCCCTTTATGTTGTGTTGCTGTTGTACCATCTGGAGTTCAATTGAAGTTTTGTTGTCAGTCGACTAAAAACTGAAGTTACACAATTCGAATTCACAAAGGATAGGGTTGTCATAATTATTTGAATTATGTTATTCGATGTTTAAGTGTCCCCTTCATTTTCCAAAAGAAAGATAGGACTTGGGGAGAATTGTCAACATCGTAAATACTCAAAGCGTCTTGAACATTTACGGAATGTTTTAGCCCTTCGTAATGTTTGGTATAAATACGTCATCGCCAAGGTGTGATTTATTTGAACGTTTTGTTTTTAGTTGGAGTGTGTGTATGTGAGGGTGAATAATGACTGCTTTATAATTTCATAGTATTAAAGGAACACGTTGCCTTGAATCGGTCGAGTTGGTCTTGAAAAGCGTTTGTTATAAAATGCATATGGGTGGAAAGATGTTGTAAAAGTAGAATACAGTGATCCACACAAACATGCCTTGAAATTGCACGGTTTTCCTTTTACCTCGTTGACTAACACGGTCGGCCATTTATGGCCGACCGCGTTAGTTCGCACAGTAAAATGAAAACCATGCAATTTCGAGGCAAATTTGTGTGGATCATTGTATTCTACTTTTAAAACATCTTTCCAACCATATGCATTTTATAAAAAACGGTTACAAACGTTTTTTTTTATAGACCAACTCGTCCGATCCAAGGCAACGTGTTCCTTTAAAGGCACTGTATATTATTGGTAACTACTAAATTGTTAGCGTAAAAAAGTAGGCCTATTCGGTATAACGAGTAGTGGAGTGGAGAGCTGTTGATGGTATAAATAAAACATTGTGAGAAACGACTCCCCTTGAAGTAACGTACAATTTTAGAAAAACTTAATTCCCACTCAATAAAATTAAACGACTTCAGGGACTGAAGCATTTCATTAAGCATCTTAAAGGACACAAACTTGTGCAACAACAATGTTTGTTTTTTCTTGCAATATTTTCTTTCAACTTCGATGACCAGTTGAGGAAAAATGTTCACTGGTTTGTTATTTGATGCATATATTGAGATACACCAAGTGAGAATACTGGTCTTTGACAATAACCAAACATGTCCAATGCCTTAACGTATGTTGCTGAATGGTTGAGAAAGGCCAGATCGCAAATGGCGGGATTATGCGTGGTTGATGCCGTATTAATGGAACAATGTGACAATAATTCGCCATTAAATCTTCTTGTACGAATAACTATAAAGAAACAGGAATCAATTTGCCCCAGAATTGCCTCGCTTAGGGTGACCCCATTTTGGGAAAATAACAACTGAAATTTAAAAATTCCTGAAAGGATTGACATATTTTTTAGTCAGATACCGAAGTGGTAATAAAACTAGAAAGCCAATCAAAGCAAGTATTCACCCATGGAAAAAGAAGATAAAAATAAATCACGTTAATGCATTTTTGTTTTTCTAAACCACGGCCCAATTGTATATGACTGAAAATCCAGGAATTGTACACAAAATCAAGCATTTTACAGGGCCACCAGAATAGACAACATTCAGTAACAGTTCCATATGAAGGTGGATGTGTGCACATAAATATTCACTATTGTCATTAATAATGGTTATTGTTTTTACTAATGTATATATTCATAAACTATATGGATAATGTGTACATAGGTTTTCACTTTGTCTAGACGGGTGTCAATTACATATTTGTAAAATAATATAAGAAAGATTTAAATTACTCAATTCTGTCATGATCCAAGCAAATATGCTGAATCAAGTTTGCAAAAATGGATTATATTATACATCTTCACAACAGAAATGTAATATAAAAATGTTGAATGGCTAACCATTGGCGAAGTCTCTGTTACTGTTTGCACATAAATTCCTGCACGGCTAGTACGTGCAATGGCATCAGATGATGAGCGTTCTCTTTTGTTTCTCTCTTTTTGAGGAGACACTTAAATCGGTCGCAGCAGAAAGCCAAACACAACGACATTAATCAGATGGCTTGAGTTACTGCCGGCTAGAAGTTGACAGTGTATGCACAGCGAGGATAGATGATCACACACTAACAGCACAACTTATACCAATTGTAAATACACGCTGTAAGTTAATTGTTTTGTAATTACGGTGGAGTTTAGTGTGTGGGTGCGAAGGATACGGTTGTCTGTTTGTGTAATGCAGACAAGAAAATGAATGAGATGATTTTATTTGAGAAGGCTGTGACAACTGGCACCATTGGTGTGTTGGTTGTTATACCAGTAACTCATCTTTCCCACGCATTGTTGTGATAAATGCCCTGTGATTATTGAAGTAGTAAAATTTCGAAAATGTAAACAACATACATTATGTTATTTATTATTAAAATAATTTGTATGTCAGTGCTTCACAGGTAAAAAAACACACACCATGTGTTTCATTATACACAATAAATAAGAAAACAAATCAATACATGTCGCTGGCAGTTTTATTCGGTCTGCAACAACATAATACAACCATTCGTGCAAACGTAACACATTTCGTTTCGTTTAATGTTATTCCTCGGTAAACAAACATTGGAAAACAACGAAAATTGCATATTAAAGGAGCTATCAATAACAAACAATAAAATAGTTTTGAGACATTTCAAAATAACACCATTAACCTAAACATGTACCACAATTTTGAAAATAAAAGATAAATAAATAAATAAATTTAACACTACGGGTAAGAGCTTAGATAAAAATAAAATCACAACGTAGCGAAAAAAATCACAACATGATGCTAGCTAAATACAAGGGACAAATACAGCATCCATATTTCGCGATCACCAAATATCAAACGTCAAAACAAAGCTTTGGTTAATAATTATCACCGTGCTTATGTGGTACTACTGAGTGTGGTATTGGCATTGCCTCCCTGTCGAGCCAAACTGCAGAAAGCTCTCTAAGCACAAAAACCTGCTTAGTACATGAACATAATGCATAGCAATAACACAGGCTACCAACCAACGTTCCATGAAGTGTTTATTGTTACGACTGGTAACCTCCACTCAGAAAAAAAAAATTGTCGAGCAGTAAATTCTGCTAAACAGCTTTATGAATTATGGCCCTGGTTGGCTAGAAAATAACTTAACGCTAGTTGCGAGTTTTAATACGAATCGCATTGTTCTTATAGTTTTCAATTCTCATCAAGATCCCCTTCGACCACGTCAGAGGCGCTTTATTCCACACAAGTGGATACCGAATGTTTGAATAACACCAGAGCAAATGTTTGATGTTAATTATAACGTGGATATGCTTTCGAATTGGGTTGTCGTATTTTCCAATCTGGAACTAATTGTCATTTTGGACATGTGCAAACTTAACTTACCGTCTGGCAAGACAAATAAGATCAAGCCCAACAATAGAAATCCAGCAAGACAGTATAAACCAAAAAGACAATAGAAATCAAGTAACACAATGTAAATCTAGCAAGACAATGGAACTCTAGCAAGACAATGGAAATCTAGCAAGACACTGAAATACGATAGAAAGTCGATACTGTTATTTGAATGTTAAATGTAGGTTTTGACGCGTTGTTTTTTCCCCCTTCAACATTATGTTAAGTAAAAATGTCATTATTATTAGAGAAGGTACCATGTTAAACCAATCACTTATCAAGTGTTTGTGTCACATATCATTTGTAGCAAATAATTATGTAAATGAAAACAAATTCGTAGAAAATGAAGGCATGTTGACTTGCTGTCCGAGGCTTGTCAAGGTATATATCGAAGGAAAACGTGAACTGAAATATGTATTAATTTAGACAAACTCTTGGTTTCCTGTGTGACATTAGTTTGATTTCCTCATACCTTGTTTACTTCCACTCTGCGTTCTCAGACATAATTTGAAAAATCATCCTCCAAAAACCTTCCACATAAAAATAAGCTAAAGGCATTACCCTTGACATGGAATTGTAATGTGAGGAAGAAAAGGCAAATTCCCTGTTATCGGATGAGGTCTACTACCCCGAAATGAAGATCAACTCATACGTGAGTTTAAAATTGCGGCTTGCCGTGTACTTGAGTGAGCTCTTGCTCCCACTTTTTGACAAGCGTGACAACTTAAAACTCACTAAAACGCTAAACAGTGCATTTATGTCATGAATGTATTGAGCGTCTGTAAAATTGAAGACTGTCCTTATGTGTACTAATGTAACCTTTTCATCATTCCCGAACCATGTACCTGTTGGTCGTTTCATCATGTTCATAACGTGAGACTTCACTAGTCGTCCGCCTACTTGACTTTCTAACCCTAACCTCATCTCGTCACATACAAATGTATTTGTACTCACCCGCGGTCTTTTTGCAATCAAGACACTGCGGATTAACATGATTGGCTTCAATTTTGAATCCCACCCATTGATAAAAAAATAAAAAAAATCAAATCCCCACCTAGACATTTCAAGGTAAACTGTTTATACAGAACAGAACAGTGCAATGAACTACACAATGGCATGGTTTGAACTGGTTCATAAATATTAATCCAAAATGTAATTATACTATTATTTACGGAGTATTGTTTGCTTGCTGTGTGAGTTGTTACTTTAATTGCATTTACCAGCTGACAGCTGGCAGGTCCTATTTCCTAACTACTTTTCTCAGGTAAGATCTGTAAATAGAAAGGCAAAAAATCTATCGTCGAATTTCTGCAACTGTAAAAGGCAATTATTTTCTTCCCCGCAATTGTATCTGTAACTTGATACGTTTTAAAACCTCATCCACTCCAGTCCTTATAAAAATAGTTATTTCACCATCGAAAACATTACACGTGGTCTTCAGCTTTGGAAACCACTTGTTGTATGGATGTATGTATTGTTTTACTGAAAACTATACACTAAGCAGCACTTTGTTACTATCAACTGATATGTAGATAGCCTTACATACTTTTGTTGTGTACGGAATGTTGGAATGATGTTCAACAAGTAGCGGTGTTTTATTACCTCGTACTTTGGATTAGCGAAATTAAATAATATCGACCACCAGCGCACCGGTCATTAATATTGGCAAAGGCAATTGCATGACGTCGTTTGGGCGTATTCTTTATTAATACCGATGAATTTGATACGTGTTTCTCATGTGAAAGCTTGATAAATTACACATGTTGTCGAGGGACTTTTTATTGTTATTATTGTCAACTAAGTTGGGTTCGTTGACTTCGGTTTTACGAAGTTCCGGTAGGCCTCCTCGGGAAATCTTGTAAATGTTTATTTTGAAACAACAAAGTGATGTGATTGCCCCACAATGTTCCAATACGATAATGAAACAATAAACACTGAACACTATAAACTGTTCAATTGTAGTGATACTTAAAATAAAGTAAAAAGTATAAATCACATCGAAAGCATCCCGAACACCTTGTATACTATTCTAAGGCCTATTTGAAACTGAGAAATTATAATTTAAAGCATATAAACTTTATACATTATAGGAAAATGAAAACATAAAAATATTATTGAACAAAAACTATGTTACATTATAAATACACAAACTAATAAATATACAAATTAAGAGTTAAAACATGTACATATATGTATATAAAACAAATAACTATTTATTAAATAGAATAATTAGAATGCGGAGAGAGGTTTGAATAGAGTGGAGATTGCGATTGAACGGAGAATTTGCATGTTGGTTTTCTCACAAGATTAGCTAATTGAGAAGCTAAATCTTGCATGACGTGCAACGCAACCCAACTTTGGTGGATGATTTTAAAAGTGTGTTAAAGATGTTCTTGTTTAATGGCGGATTTTGACGGATGCCAGCTGTATATGAAGTTGCACATTGTAGATTATTGTAGGGATAAGCATGTGAATGTAATGTTTACAGCTCAAGAACAGTTTTTCTATGTTAGTGCTGGTGATTGACGTGCAGAGACAGTGAGGATTTTGTTTGAATTGTGAGAATAATAGTGTAAAAGATAAACCATTGAAAATAGTTAGCGTTATTTGATTGATGATCAATGATTATACAACTTTTAGAGTTGTAGAAAAACTATTGTCAATGGCTAGCACCAATAGTCGCAGTAGTGGATTGGTTTTCTTCTTATTTCCTTTGTTTGATTTACCATGTATTGCTTTAAATTTGTTATGTATTCATTTATTTGTGTTTATTCATCTTGTTAATATTTATTTTTATTAAGTGCTTATGGTGAAATTATAGTTCACGTTGATATTATTATTATTATTATTATTTTTTTTTTTTTTTTTTTTTTTTTAATCTTTAGACATACACAATAGTTACAAGTTGTACAGGGGTTGTCAAGGTTAAAACAAAAGTATAAAACTGTCATCAAAAGATGTGTAAAACCAGACCCCTGCCAACGATAAAAAATATATAATTATACAATATAAAAAGGTGATTGCATTGAAACATTTAAAAATCACACAAAAGATATTGTTCAGTCAAATAATTATTTCAAAACTGTTTTGTTATTTTTGCTTCACCGTTTGTATTCCTTTTCGTTTTCCATTTTTTTTTTTTTTTCGGGTTTGTATAATAATGTGTTTCGTTGTTTGCGACTAGACGTGTGACGCCTCTTTCACACGAGAGCACTTTCTGATAACTTTGTAAAATTATGTGTAAGACATTGCTATATTTTACAACCATGCTAGAGTTGAGCAAGAGACCCCAGTTAAATTTATGTGTTGTCGATAGCACTTAAGAGGATGTTAACGGCTGTTAATTGACGTTTGATTGTGGATGTCTAAGGAGGTGTGGAGCGTGTGGCTTATCGTACGGAGCTCTGACCAGCAGACCAGTCAGTTTGTCAAAGATTCGACAAATTAAGAAGTGATTTTAGTTAAGGTACTGGACAGGTTTGGTTATTACTCAAAACATATCATACTAGCTGCATTGTTTATGTCAGATTTGTTATACTGACAATTATCAAACGTGCACAGTACCTTTAATGCGTATCGCGTTCGGTTTGGGGATTGAATTATTTTTTATTGACATATCAATTTTTAACATAACTGTATTTAAAATACTCGTTTAAGTGTGAACACCTTGTCCAATATCGATGTTGTGCTTGCAATATTGTAAAATGTGTATTTCTACATAGTTTATAGTTGGGAACATAGCCCAGAGTTTAACGAATGTAAATATTTTCACAGATTTATGTAAATTAAATGAAAAATAATATCCACTTATGCTGTCGTGTTTTTAGAAAACTCAAATAGTAAACAGTATTTGCATTGTCGTTTCAATGTATCAGCATGTTTGCACGAAAGACGAACTTATCTGCTATCCAGAATATTACAAAATAATAATAATATTTGAAATTACTTAGAACAGTATAGCATTATGTTTGTAATAATTTATTATAATTGTGTAGTATTGAACACATACCGTGTACTTTCGAGTTCAGGAACGAACTCTCCGTATTTTGGTTTCAGTTTGATCTGATCCATCATGGAACTGGTCAATGCAAACTACTGCTGAGTCCGTCCTGTCCAAACGTTTCAAGACAAAGTCACGCATTCTATTGTCAAACGACTGAATAATGGGTTTGGCATTAACCAGCCTAAGACGTGATATCCACGGAGCAAAGTGGTCACGTGTATGATTTAATCCACCTCTCTCGAAAGCGTGTTATACTTTTATATATTTTTTTTCCCACTTTATTACTCGATTTGTTTCTATTTTGTATCATATCCGTTTTTCGCAACAATTTTTGAAAACTGTACCAATATGCCCAGACTTTAATTAAATAACGCGATCCTTGGTCCGAATTGACCCGAAATCCAGGTCTGAGAAATTTCCGGATCAGTATTAACCCGGATCTGTCTCAGCTTGACCCATAATTGGTTCAGATCCGATGTGATCCGGAGACCGGGTCAACCCTAACCCGTGTTTTCCTTGTTTTCTGTTGTATTTATAGAGTGCGAGATTTATTTAATGAATCACATAAAAGTGTAAAAACAAATCGTAAATTGTATTCATATAATGTAAATAACAAATTATATTATTGTTATTATTGTGATATGGTGTTTACAAATAATTAAAGTCATCACAACCCACCAGTATATCAATTAAGAATGTAGATTAGAGTTGTAATATTAAAGAATTGCACTCAATAATTTCAGTCTCTATTAAAAAGTGTTTGGTGAAAACCTTTCTCTGTGTTAAGTCTTTTGAGTTTTATTGAGCAGTAGCATAGAGCGCATTTTGTTATGTAAGCAACTGCATTTGCACATGAATCTGTACCCAAAACACGCTCAAGACATCGGCATCGAAACAAAACTATGAACAAATCTAGTATATAAATTGTTAAAACCAAACGGCAGAGTAAACAAACGATGAGTGATTGCTTTCCAAGGCGAATCACATGGACAACACATGTTTCCCTTCTTGATGAAAGTGTGCAGTAGAGAAGTGCCGAATTAACAGTCGTCCTGCGCTAGGATGTTCCAAAACAATGATCCTGCAAGTGCCAGTTACTTTTGAACTCATCTTGTAAAACGTACTTTGAACGGTGTTAAAGTGCATTTAATATGTGTCATCCAAGGGTCCGAGCAAGTGAAAAATACTTAATAATTCACCAGTTGATGCGACGTTGCTATACACTTTTGTTTTTAGTTCACGAAATAATTTAGCAGGAATTCTTATTTTGACCCGTCTATGAGAGACATTTTTTTCTGACGCCAAAATAATTCGTTTAATTTCCCGCTCCAAATCTGCAGCACCCATAAAAATCTCCGCTCGTTTATATATATATATATTTTTTTTTTTCTAAGCGTGATATTCAAGTTTAACTCAATTTGTCCACCAATTAGGTATAGTTTTAGCCATGATTTCTAGCACAACTGAGAAACTGCGCTAATGAATATGGGTGGGCGTAAAAATTGGATTGATCTTTATTGAGTTGGAGTGTCTGTGGGTTCTGGATTTAAATTGAGATGAAAGTGGGTCAGGTCATTCACGTTATAATATTTTTTTTTTTTTCCATCATCTTTTTTTTTTACATCGATAACAAAAATTGTTTTCCGCTTGCATTAGGCGTAGGCCTTGCTGTCGTTGGTACCGTCGTTGGCCGCTGCAGCCATCGCTGCCACTTATGCTTATGCTGTTGTCGTTGTCGTTGTCGCTGTCGGGTTTTTTTTTTCTTTCGTTTTCGTCGATATCGCTGTCGTAATGAGCGAAATTCGTTATGCGTGTCTTTGTTTATTTGATGGAATAGGGGTCAGTTTTGGATAACCATAATATGACTATGTTCGTTGAAGATGGAATGTACACATATAGTATGCACTCTGATTCCCACCGATTTGGTGTTAACTCACTCGATTACATTTTACACTACTTTATATTCAACCCGTGTCGTCAAGGGGCACTGACTTCAAGTTTGTTTTTACTGAACCGAAGTTCACACAAGGAGCCTCCGGACGTCCCTCGAAGACCTGGGAAAAAATGCTCTTCATTTGCTTAGAACTTTACCACGAAATCAAATACGGAATGAAAACATGGATGATGTTATTTCTAGGTCAAAACCATACCGGGGATCAGTGGATATCCTCGCTTCATGGATCAGAATCATTTTGGCCAATTCCTAGCTTGATGTAAAACATGCAAACTGATCTAATGTAGTTAATCCTTAATAACATCAACCTCCACTACTGGACTTGTAAATCAAGCTCCTGGCTGACAATTGCTTAATCTCTACCTCTGGAGTTATTTTGCTTTCGCAACTCCATCTTTATTTCGGGTGGAGAAATGGAGAAAGCTTGAATACGGATTGTGTAACTTTGTTAAATTATTAGGGAGTATATAGGAGGACGACAATCCTGTAATGGTATCAGGTACATAGACATGCGACTACTGTATAACAACGCATCTTGTCGAGGTAGTGCTTGGAATTCTAACGACCGCGGGGCTTGGGGATGAATTTTAGCCAATTACCAATACACCAATCTTAGATTCACGTGTAGGAATTGCCTTCGCAAGTCGCCCCTGGCGTGAATGCACAACGATTAGTTTCCATGCAGTGTGACAGGGAATCAATGGTGTGCCGTGTATCGTATTCGGGGGGTTCGACAAGTTGATTTTAATGGGGACGGTTCATGTTGCAGATTTGGCAACATTTCGATGAATTATGTAGAATGCTCTCGAGTGGTAAACTTACCCCAGTTCTAACATGATAAATGGGTCACTTGGACAACAGTGTTCACCAGATTTCTGAGTGTATCCTGTTCGATTGGGGATTGCTTTTTTTAACTGGAAAGACTTTTACAAGAAGTACATGTGTCAGGTGCTCTACTGTACTAGTTTATCTGTAGGCCCGATGTATAAGCAGATTTTCAATCTCGCTAAAATATATTGGTTCATCGTAAAAAGAAACTTTCATACATGTTAAGATTTTGCTTATAGTAGATGGTGCTAAAATTACCCTTAAAGTTAAGCATTGCACCCAAACAAAGATATTGACAATTTGGGAAGACAACCAACAAATTCTTAGGATAGCTCAGTTGGTAATTTGATTAAATGATGTGAACTCAGTTTTCTTATTGATTGGATGTCCGTGTTCGCTCGTCTGTCTACTTGTGCTCGTCGCAAAATAGGAGTGCACAAATAGCCATTTTGAATAAGAGTGCAGATGATTTGATCAGCGGATGCTTGCCTTTTGTCAAGAGGAGCTATAGAAATGTCATTTGGTAAATTCATTTTGTGTGGGTCTTTTAACGGAGGTATACGTTTGCTAATCACGTTTAAAATGAATGGTGGTATAAATTGGATAGAGGCATACAAAATCTTTCGATAGCAAAAAGCATTTTGAAAACCATTGCACTTCGAAGCAATAAGGTTATACAAATTAGTTGCTTTTGAATGCCCCCAAAGTTTGAATATGAGAAGCGATACTGCAGTAACGCTTTGTAGATTATATGTTCCTGTATATATCCTGCCTAAACAAACTCGCTCCGGATCTTCGGCTATATCTCAACAAGGCCACCGCCCTTCGAAATGAAGTTTAAATATCAAGTTTTGTATACATCGACATGTATAAATGATTAAAACTATCAAACGGGGTCCAAACTCAATGGTAAAAAGTTTTCTTTAATGCACTCAAAGTGACATCACCTTGAATTCCGGTCATTTCTAAAAGAAGCTTTTGACAGCACAGCCAGTAATTTGAGTAAAGTCTAACATATCATATGGATATCTGTTTGAAACAATAATTCAAGTAATCTTTACTGCTGCCACGTTTACCGTGTTATTAAATTACGCATTAATGTCACAGACTATGTGAACTGTTTGTCTGGGGATTTTCGTAGCATCGACCCATGTTTTATAATTGTTGATCATGTGTTCTGCCCTCAGCAATATTATTTTCATGTTGCGAAGTCACATATGACCTACAGTTAATGCATAAAGTGCATAGTCATCGAACTCATTGTTACGTTATTTTTGTACTATTTCTTTTAAGGGGGGTCCAAGAGTGTTTTACTCTGTGTTTAGCTACTAAACAGAAATAATGGTCATTTCCACAACCATCTAGAGTAAGTCCTTGAATATAGTTCTGTTACCAGGGACGCTGAGGTGAAATCTAAACCAAGTTAAATAAACAATCAAATCATTACACATTAACATCTCAAGTAAAACAGAGTGGCATTGACATCGTCATTAGTTTACGCTGTCTAGGTACAGTGGTGTTTGTTCCAATTTGTCTGCAACCTCAAGTCCCACTTTAAACACACGATCCCATAATTATCCAGGGTTGTCAAAAAAGGGGCTTAAAGAACCTGGACACCTTGAAAGTAATTGTCAAACACAAGTATTCACACTTGGGGGGGGATCCCAACATATGCAGAACAGCTCTGTGAAGATTTGAACTCAATAAAATTGGCCATTGAAGCTGCAAGAAAATAACTAATGAAAAACAAAAATATTAATAATAATGTTTGCACACCACTTTGTGGGTTTTCACATGTATTTTTAAAGGCTTCGGCTGAAGTTGTTTTTTTTTTTTTTTTTTTTTTTTTTTTTTTTACGTGGGAAATTACCACTTTCTCAAAACTAGGTTACTTCAGAGGGAGCCGTTTCTCACAATGGTGCAAACCATCAACAGTTCTCCGTTGCTCGTTAGTAAGTTTGTGTGCAAACAAATATTTTGAGTAATTATTAAAAGTGTCCAGTGCCTTTAAAGACAATCCATGCCGGCTCTTTTTTTTTTTCCTGGGGCGTGTCATTTGTTCCATTGACATGTCTAGTTTAAGTGTACGAATGATGCTTGGCGTTGCTAGACTGGCTAGGCGGTCAACAAAGGTATGGACGCCGATTAAAATAATTACAGTAATTATGAAGGAGCACTTTCATTCTCCCTGGATACAAAAGAATCACTTGTTAGTGAATTTTTTTGTTTTTTACCCATACACTGATGTGTGTTACCACTGTATACTCAGTACTTTCCATAGTCCTGTGAACAAGATATCACAGGCATGTTAATACTCGGGTGGGATTCGAACCCATAACCCTTGCGGTGAATTAGTGAATTAGTGAATTGTTTTATACCTGTCTGGTTTCAGTGTTTGAAATTATTGTAGCCGTTTTGTTATAAAGTAGGCTTTTAGTCTGAATTGAACTAGTGAGGATAAACAGCAACAACAAAAAGCTTAGCTTGTTGATTAAACGGTTTATAGACTGTAATTTAATGTATATGTGATATACTTCCCTATGAATACTATGAGTATAGTACTGTTCGAGAGTTTAAAGACAGTGGACACTATTGGTAATTGTCAAAGACTAGTCTTCACAGTTGGTGTATCTCAACATATGCATTAAATAACAAACCTGTGAAAATTTGAGCTCAAAACACTTCGTCGCACAATGGTCACACGAAGTTGTGTGCTTTCAGATGCTTGATTTCGAGACCTCAAATTTTAAATCTGAGGTCTCGAAATCAAATTCGTGGAAAATTACATCTTTCTCAAAAACTTCATCACTTCAGAGGGAGCTGTTTCTCACAATGTTTTATACTATCAACCTCTCCCCATTTCTCGTTATCAAGAAGGTTTTATGATAATAATTGTTTTGAGTAATTACCAATAGTGTCCACTGCCTTTAAGGGAATGTGTACGTTTGGTGATCATTCTTAAAACTTATGGCAGTAAAAACTTACTTGGTTAAAGGAACACGTTGCCTTGGATCGGTCGAGTTGGTCTTTGAAAAGCGTTTGTAACCGTTTTTTATAAAATGCATATGGTTGGAAAGATGTTTTAAAAGTAGAATACAATGATCCACACAAGTTTGCCTCCAAATTGCGTGGTTTTCCTTCTACTGTGCGAACTAACATGGTCGGCCATTTATGGGAGTCAAAATTTTGACCCCCATAAATGGCCGACGTATTAGTCGACGAGGTGAAAGGAAAACCACGCAATATCGAGGCATGTTTGTGTGGATCATTGTATTCTACTTTTACAACATCTTTCTACCCATATGCATTTTATAAAAAAACGGTTACAAACGCTTTTCAAAGACCAACTCGACCGATCCAAGGCAACGTGTTCCTTTAAGACATGGAGGTAGAATTAGGTTTGGAAGTAAAATTTTGTTTCACTTGGAAGTCGGGTTGTGGCAAAATAGTTTAAGGTTTTCTCCTGCGACTATTCTTTGCAGAGCTAACAATCATGCATCATACCTTTAAAAGTAATATCTTGATTTCGATTTCTTGGTCATGAATAGTTTACTGAATTGTCCCATCTGTTTTATTTCCGATGAAAATGTGTTGATCATTTCATGTTATCTTCACTCACTTGGAAGAAGATTATTATGAAAGAGTTTGGCTTTATATTGTGAGTGCGGTTTTCATCAATGTGAATTTCATAACTGGATTACCTTCAAGGCACGTGTGTACCTCTAGTCGACTTTCCACTCTGTGTTTATCATGCGTTCGATTCCACAGAAAGTGTTGCTTTGGAGCCGTGTAGCATTGACTGGTTCTTTCTGCATCGGAACAAGAATCCATTCGACCGTTAACCAATCCATTCGCCAAAGTCATTTCCAATTTCTCCTCTTTAGGCACGTCCAGCAAAGTCTTGAACATGCAAATTGTGCAATTTCCCCCTAAAAATACCCCGTTGTCAAGCAACGCCTTCCAGACTTGATAAGATGTATACCTAAACACTGGTTTTACCGGTCTTTTTGTTTTGACAGACTGACAATAATATTGAACAACAAAATATATAGCTGCATCGGAGTCGCTTTTAGGCGACCTTGAAAACCAAAAAGCCGAAAAATGGCTAAAGGTGAAATTTTACTCAGACATTGAAAAAATGTGTAAAAGCAACCAACAAGAGTTTATAACCTGTCATCTGCGGAGACCATCTCGGGGTAATTAGCCCGTGTACAGTTAAACAAAAGGTCGTTGTTTCAAGTCCCGCTCGTGTTAACTTTTCTTAACCAAACAGTTTCCCATGTAGTTTAAAACATGTTTATTGTTTTATTGCTGACAGATGTGTAACAATACTGTTGACAGTTTGTGTCAAAAATGGATATAATATTTTTCAAAAATTATCTGAGCATAGTTGTATACCTTCCTTTAAAGGCACCTGGAAATAGGATTTTTTTTCTTTTAAACATAAGAGTATATGTTTATTAACAATAAAACAATTTTTTGAGTAATTGTTTGTCACGATTTATATGTTAAAAAAATTAATTAAGTGCTTGGGGGGGTCGACTCCGCCTACCCCTTTTGTGACGTAGGAAAAGGAAGACTTTGCCTCGATGCGTAGATAAACACACGTGCAAAAGTACGTGAGTACGTAAGACGTGAGTTTGTACGCTGCGAAAAAGGTTTTTTTTCTGGCATTTTTCCGGCAATGCCGACCAGGTTTATTGCTGCTGGATGCAGCAAAACAACTAAAGATGGGGTCAGCCTTCATCTATTTCCTGCAGATCCCAAGTATAGGCGGTTGTGGGCTGCGAAAGTCAGATTAACTAGAGCGAAGTGGTCCGGTCCGACGTCTTTTTCAGCGCTATGCAGCGAACACTTCGAGCCGTCGTGCTTCGAATCCGGGATACACCACTCATTTGACATGACGAGAAGAGCCATTCTTAAACACGACGCCGTCCCAACAATTTTCCAGCTAGTGGGAAATCGAAGAAGGTATCTGAAAGACGTAATGTACGGGGGCCTGACTACAAATTTTCTCTTCAAATATCGCGCCTTGAATTACGTCACGAACAGCGCCCTCTCGGGTCGGGGCCTACTCGTAAATTTGTAAATACAATCAAAACTAATATTTTTAAACCTTAGTTAACTTTTTATTCACATTCCTCTCGTAAAAACACATATTTTAGTGACAAAAGTTTTATTTAAAAAAATACCACTTCCAGGTGACTTTAAACTGTGGATGAATTCAATCGCAATAACAACTTTGACGAGTTGAAACGGGCCAAATGGTCAATCTCTTTTTCGATAACACTTTGCTTGAGTCAGATTAGCACAACTTGTCAAGTTCTCACGGTTCTGAATAAAAATGGACTAAGAGAAAACGTCAATGATTTTACAAAATTGTAATATTCATAGAATTTGGAATCACTTGTATTTATGTACGATCCGGCTTGCTAGATCGCGTAGAACATCGATTATGTATGTTATGCTTATGCAATCTTGCCCAGCAACAAACAAAAGCACATTTTCATGCTGAAAATGCAATGAATCAGTGGTGTTGATCGGGCGACGAAAGCGTCGATGTCCTTACTGAAATAAATGTTAATTGTTTTTACGGTCGACACATTATGGAATAACAAAAATAAAAATGAGAACTTTTATCGTTTTTTTTTTTTTTTTCTTTTCTTTTTTCATTATTTGAAAGAATCAAATCACCCGTTTTTGTAGGTCATTGCGGGGAATATCGTTAATGAAAAACAACATTTTGGGGTTGTTTAGTTTTTATAAAGAAAGCAGAGATCGTAAAATAAATGACCATTTACCACAAAATGATTCTTTTTATTAAATAGTTAATAATGTCATTGTGTTTGGCCTCTTTAGAAAAATGCTCAAATATTTCGGCTTTTTAAATGTAGCGATATATTATGTTTGTTGCGTTCTTAATTTCAGTGGTCAAGTTGGTTGACTATGCTCAAGAATTGCGAAGATCGTTTGTTCGAATTCTACCCGAATTATACTACGCCTTTGATTTGTTTCACAGATCTCAGGAAAATTTTCAGTGCTGACGCAAATCGGTGTATCAAAATGAATAACTTAACGACTGTTTCTTAAAAAAAAAATAAAAAAAAAATAAAAAAAAAACTGTTTTATACCACATTCCGGACCAATATAACAATTATAATTGCGGCCTTACGAAATAAGAGTAAACACCCCCTCCATATTTTGCTCCAAAATAAACAGCTCTTTGCACTTTATATTTCATTCAATACGCCGATTTCAAAATCTAATTCTCTTCAAACTGTTTGAAGAGCATAATTCGTAATGTACTTTCATTAACATGTGGTTGCCGTTAATTATGTGTGCTTTGCATGGGGGGAGGGGGATGTTGGACCACATCAACAAATCAAATAAACGGTCCCATTGATGCATATACCCTTATTAAATATTGATTGCTCCATTGAAAGGAGTTGGCTGTCACCAGGGAAGAAAATCTGCTTCACCTTTCAAAAATCAAACATCTTGAGATATATGATCAGTTGGGCTGGTTTCTCTTGAAGTCTGGGGTCGGGATACAGACATACATGTCATGTTCCCTGTACGAAAGGTGAATCACGAACACGCACATACTATTGCAGCAGTGCGGAACCAGACCATTTTTAATCCACGGTTTCCTTGGTTTAGTTATCATTTACTTCGATACAAAGATGTTTGCAAAATTTCAATAGACGGGCATAAAGTGCATCTATTTTGACGGTCCAAAGTCGACTTCTGGCGACAGCTTTGACGTATAGGTTTTCCTCAGCGATCCCTCAAACCAAAAACCGCTAAGCGAAGCCGTCATGTTGTAATAAGTATAGACCATACTACTTTTAATAAAAAAAAGTGTCCCTCAGTTTTAGGGTTTAGAAAAATTTACCATTATTTATTGTTAATATGAAAACAATTCATAAAGTACTGCACTTGTTTTCAACAAGCATGGCGACGGTTGATTATAGAATGACTTATGTTACGCGGAAAACGAGTTGGCGTATACACCTGCAAAGCACTTGGAAAATGATAGCTTCGTGCCCTCCTTTTTTTAGGAGTATTTTGAACTTTCCAAACTACATATTCCTGTGCACGCAAGCAACACATTTTGTCACTTAAACCAATCAATACTTACGTCTCAGAAAAACTCGAAACATTTTTCAAGAATCGGCACCAGCACCGGACACGGGGCCATGTTTGAATAAATTACAGTCCTGGAAATGGACACAGGAAACTGTTTCAACCGCTGGTCATCGAAACTTGGCAAGAAAAATAGTTCGATGTCGTTTTAAGTAAAAGCAGATGCACTCACAATGCGTCGAGATACACGGTGTCAGTAAGATGAGGGGGCAGAGGGGATAAACCCACGGGATAGCCTGGCAATAGCACCATGGGAATTGTAACCCTATCTGCTTTCCAGTAATTAGAAGAAACGGATTTCCATTGATCGTAAACCGGTAGAGAAGGGTCGTGGTAATAATAGCGGGGGTTTGTTTTATTTGCGGGGGTTCGCTGCTGATGAGAGAGCCGGGAACTGATAGGATTCGATCCGTGTGATTCATGCTTGTGAATTGCTTGACTTGAATGCATAAGTACATTATCAATTTCAACCAGGTCGGTATCGAAGGCGCTTGGTTGACCAATTATCAATTTGATACAAATTAAACAAGAACTTTTGAATAACCAATAAGGGGAGTAATGCTTAATAGGGCGAAAGGTTGCTGCAATGTTCTAATTCCTTCTTAATTCAAAAACGTGATTTTGTTGGCATTTGTTTCGTCAACCCCCCCCCCCCCCCCCCAGTCAAACATACCGCTCGGGTTCTTACCTTAACCGTATCCTAACCATAATATTCGATCCATTTTGTGTTTTCTCCGTTTGTAATTGTACTCGACTTTATGGCTTAGTATGATCTGTATCCAATGTGTCGTAATTTTGTCATAAATTCTGATGATCATTAATTGCCAAAGTATTGCACTTTTGTTTCTGATCGTAAACATCCCACAGTTCTATCTATGGTAATTAGTCTGCTGGGGTAGGATTTGTCTTAATGTGCTCATTAAGCTCCAGCGTCTTTAAGCAATCTTCTCTTACACTACGTCTCAAAGGAACAGGCAAATGGTATTGGGATCAGTTCTGCCATGTGTCTTATATCATATACAAAATCAAGACGCCATTATGTTGTTGAGATGTATCAGTTGTTCCATAGTACGCTTGTTTTGTGTTATTTGGTTACTTCTGTACTTTTTAAAGGTGCCTAAAACATCTCCCGGGTCAGACTTTAACAGGATTCCGGGTCTCGGCGTGGCATGACCCAAAAAACTAGCTAGAAATGAGATTTTAGCTGATCGGAATCTACGTCAAACAAGATTTTTGAAGAGGTGTGGTTTTCAAAAAAAAAAAAAAAGTTGATGGCTCAGAGCCAACACCTCTTGGAAGCATATTAATTACCGGGGGGTAATCCGATAGGATTAACTAATAAGGGATTTGATGCAAGATTACTGATAATTGTACTCAACTTGCAATGGCTCAAATCCATCGACTGATCATGTAGCATCGATTTACAGTAAAACTTGTCCATTGCGATAGCGGTTCAGAAGTATAAGTCCTCGCATCCCTTATGCAAGAATCTGATCTTCCCCTCTCCAGTTGCACTGTTAATCGTCTTACGAACCTTCGGGCTAAAGTTGTCTCGATAAAATTAATTTTCATTGGAATTTGTTTTCCCCAAGGGAATTGCAGGTAAATATATCATCAATGATATTAACAAGCTTCCGTTATTAGGCCGTGCAATGTAATCTGTTCGATCTTGTTGGATATTGCTAATTAACACCTTCCCTCTAGCCAATCGAAAAACGCATTTTTGATTTGGGAAAGATGTGGTTATCTGGTTCTTGGCAGACAAGAAGGTGCCTTAAAGGCACTATACACGTTTGGTAAGTGTCAGAGACCAGTGTTCTCACTTGGTGTATCAAATCAAAAAGTTTGGGTTCAAATGGTCATCGAAGTTGCGAGAAAATGATGAAAGAAAAAACACCCTAGTTTGACGAATTCGTGTGCTTTCAGATGAATAAAAGACTTCTAGCTAAGAATTATCCTATCATTTTAGTGAAAAATTACCTCTTTCTCAAAAACTACGATACTTCAGAGGGAGTCGTTTCCCACAATGTTGTATACTATCAACAGCTCTCCAATGCTCGTTACCAAGTCAGTTTTTAAGTTAATATTTGTTTTAATTAATTACCAAACATGTACCTTCCCTTTAAAATGGAATTTTACAGCATGCTTGCTTGTCGGAGGTTGATTGTGTAGTAAAGTATAACTTATAATACAATAGACATTTTGCGCAAATACACCATTATCACTTGTTTTGCTTAGTTTGTTTCCATTTCCCCCCCCCCCCAGTCAACTGGTGAAGATTGAAGTACACAGTCACTTGTAAACAGAGAAAGAACAGCCAAAGACGAACAAAATGAAGACGAACAGAATACTGTCCGAAACGTCGATACCAAACCGGCTCTTGTCAGAGCCAATACGTCTCAGAATTAAAATGTGTATGGTTGCACCCGCAAGTTTACTATTATTTTGACGTCACTACTTGTTTCTCCGCACCGAGCAAAGCTTCAAACGCCACTTAAGAATAAACAAAACAAAGAAACAACTGCAGCCAATGTGAAATTGCATGGAGCTGATTAAAGGCAGTGGACACCATTTGTAATTACTCAAAATAATTATAAGCACAAAACCTTTCTTGGTATCGAGTAATGGAGAGCTGTTGATAGTATAACACATTGTGAGAAATGGCTCCCTCTGAAGTAATAAAGTTTTCGAGAAAGAAGTATTTTTCCAGGAATTTGAATTCGATACCTCAGATTTAGAATTTGAGGTATCGAACTCAAGCATATGAAAGCACACAAATTCGTGTGACAGGGGTGTTTTGTTGTACATTATTATCTCGCAACTTTGACGACCGACTAAGCTCAAATTTTCACAGGATTGTTATTGTATGCATACTATGTTGAGATATTTGACAATTGCCAATAGTGTTCAGTGCATAGCAAAATTAGCTAAGCACAAAACAACTATTATATATGCTTATCAAATTAAGGTTACAAGCCAAAACAATACAGTGTCTCACCATCCCATTTTGTAACTGGTATTCAGCTAATGTTGCCAAAACACTATGTCTCACCGTACCAATTTGTAACTGGTATTCAGCTAATGTTGCCAAAACACTATGTCTCACCGTCGCATTTTGTAACTGGTACTCAGTTAATGTTGCCAAAACACTATGTCTCACCGTCCCATTTTGTAACTGGTATTCAGTTAATGTTACCAAAACACTATGTCCCACCGTCGAATTTTGTAACTGGTACTCAGCTAATGTTGCCAAAACACTATGTCTAGCCGTCCCAATTTGTAACTGGTATTCAGCTAATGTTGCCAAAACACTATGTCTCACCGTCGCATTTTGTAACTGGTACTCAGCTAATGTTGCCAAAACACTATGTCTCACCGTCGCATTTTGTAACTGGTACTCAGTTAATGTTGCCAAAACACTACGTCTCACCGTCCCATTTTGTAACTGGTATTCAGCTAATGTTACCAAAACACTATGTCTCACCGTCGCATTTTGTAACTGGTACTCAGCTAATGTTGCCAAAACACTATGTCTAGCCGTCCCAATTTGTAACTGGTATTCAGCTAATGTTGCCAAAACACTATGTCTCACCGTCGCATTTTGTTACTGGTACTCAGCTAATGTTGCCAAAACACTATGTCTAGCCGTCCCAATTTGTAACTGGTATTCAGCTAATGCTGCCCAAACACTATGTCTCACCGTCCCATTTTGTAACTGGTACTCAGCTAATGTTACCAAAACACTATGTCTAGCCGTCCCATTTTGTAACTGGTACTCAGCTAATGTTACCAAAACACTATGTCTAGCCGTCCCAATTTGTAACTGGTATTCAGCGAATGCTGCCAAAACACTATGTCTCACCGTCCCATTTTGTAACTGGTACTCAGCTAATGTTACCAAAACACTATGTCTAGCCGTCCCATTTTGTAACTGGTACTCAGCTAATGTTACCAAAACACTATGTCTCACCGTCGCATTTTGTAACTGGTACTCAGCTTATGTTGCCAAAACACTATGTCTAGCCGTCCCAATTTGTAACTGGTATTCAGCTAATGCTGCCAAAACACTATGTCTCACCGTCCCATTTTGTAACTGGTTCTCAGCTAATGTTGCCAAAACACTATGTCTAGCCGTCCCAATTTGTAACTGGTATTCAGCTAATGTTGCCAAAACACTATGTCTCACCGTCCCATTTTGTAACGGGTACTCAGCTAATGTTGCCAAAACACTACGTCTAGCCGTCCCATTTTGTAACTGGTACTCAGCTAATGTTACCAAAACACTATGTCTAGCCGTCCCATTTTGTAACTGGTAATCAGCGAATGTTTCTAAAACACTATGTCTCAGCGTCCCAATTTGTAACTGGTATTCAGCTAATGTTGTTTTAAGCAGGGGTTTGTTGAGCTATGTCTTGTGCTCGCTCAACAAGCAGCTCTTTGAAAGTGGGCCTAAGAGTGGATAACAGTTTGCATGGTTTACTATGGCTCCTGTTGGGACCCCAGTACATTCGTATACATTATGGTATCATCAAGTTAACTGTTGTGATTGTATCTACTCGGGTGTTCTTTTAAGTTGTCAAACCACTGAGCATTACAGCTTTTTTTGGTGTTCTAATCATTCTCCAGATGGCAGAGCCGTCTAAGTTCACCCTTTGGAGAAAATATGTCGTTTGCAGGTCCTATGACATATCAGATGATACCATGCGCATTATTAAAACCAAATCTTGGCTCCAAGTAGATATTTTCCGCTAGATTAACAGCTAATTCATTGCTGATGGGTTGACGAATAGATTATGTTAGCCTGCTTGCTTTGCCAGACTTATTCAAATCAAAAGATTTAGCCCCCCCCCCCCCCTTTATGAGGGATTTAGGGATGCGAAATGTAGCCTAGTTACAAAGTACAGTTGGCCTAGTATCGCGCATCATGGCTAAGTCATCTGGAAGAGCTTACAGTACAATGTTGTTATAATAACCCAGTGAACTTTCAAGTACTCTTGAACTTTGGGTATTTCGTCTCAAACAAATCGGAGCTAATTGAGCAACAAATCTTAATGGGAATTACGGATGAGACCATGAGAACGAGGTTGTAAATAATATTATACCCATTTACATTATGAATCAAATTGTTTTCATATGGAGAAGTTTTCGTATGAAAAGTTAAACTATCTGAGGTTAAAAAGGGTGTTTTATTTACGTCTTGGGTGATTTGGACATTGGTGATTTGGACATTTGGTATACTATGCTTTTGATTGTCCACCCTTTGTTGGGGTACTGCATTGCCTTTTCCATTGTGGGTTAAATTTGACACACGCATGAGGGGTACGACAAACAAAATGTACTCGTTTTTACCCAGCACTGACAATTTATTACACAATATGTGAACCTGTAGTTTTAAACACACTGAATTTTCATTAGAGTTTATACAAACCATGTTCGTTGGCATATGATGTATTTAACAGTAATCGTCTTAATTAAAAAATAAATTAAAAAGGAAAATATTTATTAAAAAACACTTGTTTGGTATGCATCATCGTAGTTAACACTGACTTATGGGTGTCATTTTGTCTGATGTCCATTAAGGGAAATACCTTCAAATAATTATGAATAATTACGTTGACCATTCAACAAGAAATCGATAAGAAATTCCCTAGGAGGCCACATTCCCAGTCGAATTACAACAGCAGCGCCAGCGATAATGAAGAGAAATAGCATGTTTAAAAACTTGGCCAAAAACATAAGATGTGAAAATTATCTGGCAAAGTGCAAGTAGGCATATTACACCTAGTGAGTGACAGTAATAGTAAAAACTGGTTAAATGTGTAAATGGAACCCAAGGGGCAGTCATAAAATGCAGTTTTCGTCCAAGTACACCGGAGGTAAAAGTGCCTTTAATCGAATAATCACCATCGCCTCCTCTCTCCAGGTAACGTGTCCGCCCCGTGCTTTTTCAAAACATCCCCGTCGTTTAAAAAAAAGAAATTAGGACGGGGATTTTTCTTCCTGATGGATATTTAGTTCCGAAGGTGTACGTGGATAATTTGTCTCTTTCTGCGTATGTCACGGCCAGGTTTTGGGGGTAGTCTGTCGGCATCTCGGGCAGTGTCGTTTAGTCCAACATTTCTTGGCCTTCTAACAACAGGTTTTAACGGCCCGAGGAAGCAAGCTCCCGGTCCCTCGATATGAGCTGTTGTCGTACGTACGTCAAAGCGACCGAGGCAAGGGAGTCAACCGTTCAGATCACTTCTCTTTCGTGTTTACAGAAAAACTTTCATTAACTTTAAACAGAGCCTTAAATGTTAAAGTTAAATAGTCCTGAATTCATCATGTGTTTCTTTTAATCAATATCTCTAAAGTTGGACAGGGTTAAGAATGTTTAAATCAACAGTGTAACTCAAAAGGCGGAGATAGATTGCAAGTGTGTATGTTCTTGCTGAATACACGGGATTGAATGTTTACTTATGTCAACATTTACATTAAGATGTCCTCCGGTGTTTGCTTTATTTCTCCCATGGTTTAAGAATGCAATTAGATGTTTGGAGAGAAAGCTTTTCTTTCACAATGAGAGCCGGGATCGGCATGCTTAGAAGTACATCTCAAGGTAGTCCCTTTGGTTACCTTTTACCACGTGGTATTGGCATTTGTCGTTAAAGAAAGACAAATGAAAACATTGAAGAAACGGCATAGGCATTCAGGAATTACCGGAACTTAATCAGTTGAACTTTTACAGTCGGCAAGTTTCAAAATGCTTTCTCAAATCACAAACCCCAGACAGAATGGCTGCTCGCGAAGTCATCTATCAAACTAAGAATTACGATTGGAAAAGAGAAATGCAATCCTTGCAAACGGGTTCTCCTACTGGACCCGAGACTCGGGTTACAGTGATCACATCTGGCGAATCGCTCGCTGTCCAATTCGCCAGAACGAAACCTGCCCCGCTAAATTGGCAGAGTTGGTTTTAAAAATCGCACCACTAGGACACAACGGCTGAGGTATTGATGTTGAACCATTGTAATAGTATACCTTTTATGTGCTAACTTTTTGGGGGTGTACATATCGCCTCGCAAGGGGAGAGGTCCAACAACTTAATTGGGGAAATTGTAACGGCGATGACAGAATGTTCAACATAATAGCACAAACATATTTGGATAAAGAACTCCTCGATCTATCTGACTTAAGTTGAACTTATTGTTAAATAAGTTAGTGCTTACATGAGACTCTGTATTTTGGACAGTAGGCCTAATTTTGCATTTTGTATTTTTAGTTTATTTGTTCTGCCCCATGAGTAGGTGGCAACGTGCTCCTGGTGGCAGTCGATTTGGGTTGGTAGCCAAAATCAGTAAAGTGTAGCCCTCACACATTGATCACCGTTAAAGAAATACCACACAGGTTTTGTCGAAATCTTTTAAAAAACGTATGCATCAATCCTTAATCTTATGTCTTATGGATAACCAGTGTATGCTTACCTGGTAGCTAATAACATGTGTGTATAATTCTTTGGAATCAAGCCGCGAAACAGAAGTCTTAAAGGGGCAAGCTAAGAGACTTTCCAGGTATCACAGCAGTGCCTAATATTGCATTAAGCCTGAAAGCGCTAAAAAAAAAACTAAGCGCAAAAAGATATGGCTCAGCAGAAAAACTTATCTAGCCAGAATTGTGGTACGTTTGCTTTGGTGTGACTTTGCCCATTTCATTGTTTGCTCAGCAAAGATATTTGCTTAGCAATGTTTTCTGCCGAACAGTTTCGAGGTATTGTAATCTTCAGGGAATTGGTTACACTGGACTTGCGAAAAAAATATGAACAGAAGAACATTATATTGTGAGTAGCTTTTTTGTACTTCTTGGCAATTTTTCCCGCCTTTTATTATTGTACATTCATATAAATCAAGTTCTATTTAAGTTCATGTATATCTATATAGGGACGGGTTATTTTGTAATATTATTCTAGTAGTATTACTCTTGTAACATCTTTTTACTCTTATTCTTTGTTTATATTGCTTTTAATTTTCCGTAACATTCTTAAATATTTACGTAATTTTTATATCGTAATTTTATCATGTGATTTTATGTTTACTTTTAACATGTTAGTTTGTTCGCAGGGCCCAAACGGAAACCAGTTTTGTACTGATTTGGCTCACCCTGGCTAAATAAAGGAGATACTAATAGTATAGGCTAAACCAACGTCGGAAATAACTTTAATTTTTTGCGTGGTCGTCCTCACGAATTGTAATTAATATCATTGCAATAAGTTGACAATTATGCATGACCTTTTGAATATACATAAAGTTTTAATTATAATCCTCAATGTTTATTTATTTTGTAGATGATATCCTTGGGAAGTTATTCCTTAAACAAATTAAATCCCAGCTTACGACAGATTATGTAAATTTCAACCGTTTAGATTACACAATCAACACGGCGCCAACCTTTATGCATACCATGCAGCGTTCGCGTTGTCGAAGTGACAGAAGTCCCTACCGCTGTGTCGGGGGAAGAATGTTGCGCTTTATAAAAAGCGCGCCAACATTAATAGGTTTATTTAAATGCAATAGCTTGGCACGTGCTGTGTCGTTATTTGATGTTGTTCTTATGTCCGCCCCAGAAAAAAACACATCGATTGTTGTAAGGGGAGCCGCCAAGCAAAACAAATTCTAAACGGGTCTCCCGGTTTATACAAAAAGGGGAGTTTGGTTTAGAAATGGCAGTGTGCAATCTTAACGCACTTATAAGACTCCGAGACAGGGGGAATCGTGCGCCCTACCGAAGTAATTCAATTATCTCCAACTTTTTCCCGCGCAAATTAAATAGAAAATCAATGGCATATTTCATGACCTAATTGCAATGGCAGTCGGCTTCACTGAGAAGAGGGAGAAAAGTGAATTTCCCAAACAATTCACAATCAATTCCTTATGTCGGGGTCTTGACAATCAATCGTGTATAACTCGATAACGGGAAATCTGAAATCAGTCTTTCAATTTATGGATACAGATTTGTGAATAAAATACCCTGCATTTCATGTCATTACTGAACCACTTGGCTTTATGAATGGTTTGTTTGCAAAAGGGAGGATCACTTTATCTTACCTGATTAGCGAACGCACCAATCAGATTCCACCTTGCTAGGGAGTAATCACTCGACCATCCATTGGTCAGATTTTAACCCGCAATTCCGTTGTATGTTAACGTTGCCTAGAAGTGTCGTTAATACAGCAAAGTTATTTTAGTACGTAAAGCATTTGAACAAATTCAGAAAAAAAGTGACAAGTTATCAAGTTTAAGGCATCAAGTTTCCGTGTATGAAAACTAGTTAGGCTTCTTCTAATAAATTTCAAGTATAAGCCTATAAGCAGTTATGTTTTGTTTGTTTTTTTCTTGCGAACATTTTCTGTTTTTGGTCTCAACAATGTTATGCAACACGGCGATTTTAGAGCATCTATGTGAGGTGGTCCCACCGGCGGCAGAAACGTTTGCCGAGCTGCCGGGCCAGTGTAAAGGGCGGTGAAATTCGGAAAAAGACAATCGCATAGAGTGAGTAAGGAACACTCAATATAGCAAAAGGCGCACCTTTCGCTAGTATCATACAACATCACCTAGGGATTGCAATGAAAAAAAAAATCTTCTTTTGGAAGAAATTGCTTGCCTAAAAATGTACCTCCTTGCCGCGGCCTTTGGTGATGACACTACACGATAGGGTTACATTCAGGGCAATCATTTTGACTACAGTCTGCAGCAGATTTACACTATTGTCAAAACACTTCTTGTTGTACAGCTGTACACACAGCGAGCAACGTTATTGGTTGACTCCCGGGTAACCGCCAATAAGTCCTTTATTAAACACGGTCCTCCAGACAAACCAAAGACACTTCAGAATACTCACTGGTTTTGAATTGAGCATTTTCAGAGGAAACTAACCAAATCCTACTCCGAAGCTAGAAATTGCGATGAAATTAAAGACTCAGCAATTTTGAAGCCTTCATACAGAAGGGATGTTCTTTTTACGGACAGATTTTGATCCTAGAGGATTTTATAAGAAATGGGCATACATCGCTTATAATCCTTGACAGTTTAATTTAATGGCAATATTGTAGAGTAGTCGTTTGATTTCGGTTGATGTTATAATTGCAATTTGTTGCCATTATTAAAAAAAAAAAAAAAAAAAAAAAAAAGGGCCAATGATAAGCCTATGTCACATGATAGTTTACACTACGATTGACATCAGCGTGGTCACAAAATTCTGGATGGTTTAATTTGTGCAACGTCGGGGTGATTTTGTAGTTCCATTATATAATGTATGAACACCACGCGAGTTTCATATTAGCTGTAATCGAACTTTTCGAGCTTTTACTCCAACAAATTAGGGAATTGTTTGAAGAACTAAGATCAACAAATAATTTGTGCATGATCCGTTTACACTTCAACTTTATCAGATAATTAAAGATTGTTTACAGAAAAAAACATATTGACAACAATATAGTGGGTAAAATATAATTGAAAAAAGATTAATCAATTACACAAGTATTCGCTCAGTGGCTAAACACATGCAGTGAGACTTGTTTATCACATTAACCATCCATTTTTAACCATGCATGTGTTCTTGCCATGGTTGTGCCGGTCCACTAGACAGGCATACATGTACAGTACGCGGCAAATCACACTGTGTGGGTTCCCTCGAGTTTCGCAAACAAATATTTCCTGACTTCAGTCACGAGTCAGGAATGCAATATTCCAAGACAGTATTGGTCTAAAATGAGGCAGGCATCTCATGTATTGGCTAGGCTGACACCCTAGAAGATGTCTCGTTTTACAGATCAAACCATTTAGCCGGCAACTGTGTACCCCCATAATAGCACTGTAAAGAGGGCTCATCGAGTCTGCCAAATATCACTATAGACTTTCGAGAACGACTTGTCTTACACTTAGCAGTCCATGGTTTGGCTGAAAATGTGATGGTGAATTCTAATTCCGGCATCCATGGTGTCCTATGAGTGAACTTGATGACATTGCACTGCAAGTTATAAAGGTCAAGGGGCATTTGCACAACTCGACGAAGCCGATTCGCTTGGCACTATAATATTGCATACAGTCGAGCAGGTTGTGAAGTGCCCATGACCATGCCCTGTGGCACCGCAACCTTTCAATAAAGACGCATTTTATTGTCTATAGTTTGGATAAATCTATTTCTAATTCTGACGTTCATCGCGTCCTGTAAGTGAACTTGATGACGTTGCACTGCAGCAGGCTGTGGAGGTCAAGGGTATGGACAACTCGACGTGGCCCACTCGCTTGTCCTACACTGCACACAGTCAAGCAGGTTAAAAAAGTACCGATGACTACACCCTGTGGCACTGCAACCTTTACAACATGAATTAACGGGAATTGTCTTTAGTTTGGATGATTATGTGATGTTGAATTATCATTATGGCGTCCATAGTGTCCTGTGAATGAACTTGGTGACATTGTACTGCAAGTTCTAAAGGTCAAGGGGTAATACTCGGCAAAGCATGCCCAAAACCATGTTTCTACACACAGTCTAGCAACTTGATAAAGTACCCATGACTGTACTGCACCCTGCAACCTTTACAGAATGAAGCATTTCATTCTAATGTATGGCATTCACGATGTCGTGTGGGTGAATTTGGTGGAAATTGTTCATTCATTCATTCAATAAGGTTTATTAAAATATCGCAAAACTACACGACAGAAGTTAACAATAATTAAATTACCGTGTTTACACTGCATGTTCTAAAGATCACTTTATATTTTGGACAACTCTGCAAATCACGCTCTATACTTCACAACAGTCGCGCAACACAGAGAGGTTTCATTTGACGTTTGCAATAAAACTTCGGGTCATTAGTAAAAGTTAAATTGGTCCTTCACAGGAATTTGTTGTGTAATTTTTGTTCATACGTCCGTTAGATCGCGTCGAATCATTCAAGAATAGACAACAAGTATTAATGTCTGATTGCAATTCGGCTATCTCCTTTGGCTTTCATTATTGTGTAACATTCTGTCCGTCCATCGTGTTTACGGAGCCGCCTGATGTAAGCCTATGGGCAAGTTGTCAAAATTCAGTTTCCTCGATTAATGAGGAAGCCTTTACTGTCTCCAACAACCACAAGTACAAGACGGGAGACGGGGAAAATGCAATCACCCACAGTCCACGTACATGGCTGTGTCCACGAGACACATGTAATTTCACGCCCGACCATTCTATCAGGAGAAATCAAACGGTCAACTTGTTTTTGCAGGCTTCGTTGAGGACCGCACTCCCCCAAAAAATGAAATTGCTCATTCCGGCACTGTTCCGGTTTGGTCGATATTAAAGATAAAACAGCTAGCTTCCTTTCAGGCCAGGCCCCTAGAACAATGCAGAAGGAAGTTGAACGGCCTCATATTATGTTGACAATGAAAATATCTTCTGCAATTTCTTAAAACGGTGTTAAAAGTTTATGTCTGTTGACAACAACTTGTTCTCAAATTAATGCACTCTGAAGAGCTTTTCATTTTATGCAACTCTTATTGTTAATTGGATATGACACGCGCTTCCTCAATGTTTCTTTTTTATAAGCTTTTAGTGACCAAATCATTCTCATAGTTGAAGTCTTTTTTTTTAATGTGTTATGTGTTTATGTTTAATTGATACTTAGTTAACATGGTAAGTTATGTACGCTGTATTCGGCACTTCTTACCGTTCGTTTTCCCTTAAGAATAAATCTTCCAAATTCAATAGATGTTAAATTTGCATCGGGATAAAGAATATTAATTTTTGGTTTTTACCCATACACCGATGTGTGTTAGCACTGTATACTCAGTACTTTCCCGAAACCTGTGAAAAAATATCACAGGCATGTTACTCGGGTGGGATTCGAACCCACGACCGTTGCAATTCTAGAGCAGTGTCTTACCAACTAGACTACCGAGGTTGCCCGGTAGCTAGAAGCAGTTTGAATCCTATGTTTTGGCAACGGGTACCAAATTCAGTTTGTCAGAATCACCATTGCCAATCTTCCACCCTTTAAACTGAAACTAAATACCAGGGGTGACTTGCCCAGGTTATATGTGCACAAAGTACCCCCTGGGAACAATCAAATTAATATTGACACGGGTGCCAGTAAGGCTACCTATAGGCATCATTGTCTCTAATGCACAGGAAGAGTTTTACATTGTTTTGTCTCGATCTATCCCCGAGGAATGCAAAAAAAAATTATATTATGATTGTGCCGTTTTTTCCTCCTTCGATCTTCTTATTTTTGTTCTACTTAACTTTCTGTGTCTTATTCTCTTTTGAGGAAGAAAATGTTCCATTTCGTTTCATTTCGTTTTGTTTTGTTTTGTTTAATAATTACACGCAAATACTGCGAAGCATGTTTGGCACACACGAACATTTTTGTTTTTGTCCGTCGCTGTCTTCTTGTTTTGCTGCATCGTCGTGTGCAATGGAAATCTTGCGCGCAATCCTAATACTAAGACCGCAAAACTGTGTCTTTGTATGATCGCGCGTCAAGATTTCTATTGCGTGATCATCGCGCGACCGACTATAAACCGGCCTTTAGAGAGCATGCTTAAAGGAACACGTTGCCTTGGATCGGACGAGTTGGTCTATAAAAAAGCGTTTGTAACCGTTTGTTATAAAATGCATATGGTTGGAAAGATAATTTAAAAGTAGAATACAATGATCCACACAAGTTTGCCTCGAAATTGCGTGGTTTTCCTTTTACTGTGCGAACTAACACGGTCGGCCATTTATGGGAGTCAAAAATTTGACTCCCATAAGTGGCCGACCGTGTTAGTCGACGAGGTTTAAGGAAAACCGTGCAATTTCGAGGCATGTATGTGTAAATCATTGTATTCTACTTTTACAGCATCTTTCTACCCATATGCATATTATAACAAACGCTTTTCAAAGACCAACTCGACCGATCCAAGGCAACGTGTTCCTTTAAGGGGAAAGGACGGTATTGTTTGTTTTTGAACCATTTTTGCTATTATTTGGTTTTGATCTCCTTTATTTCCCTCCTTTATTTTTATTTTTTGTCTGGGGGGTGGGGTTGAGCAACCGTAAGCTTAACCTATTGGCTTCTCGGGCACTATCATACAGTGGGTCGATATCCACCTAGGAATATGCAGCTGCTGCGTTGGGGGATTATTATTAAGTAGACTGCTCGTTATGATGTTGATTGTGCGGCCGGTAAAAATTATACGAACATGTGAAACCACGTTATGGCCAGACTTGATCACCAACAGGGGGCGCTTTCGTTTATACCATGCTTCGGTTGGGTTTTGGTCCAAATAATAAAGCATAACAGATGTTTGGAAATCATTTCATCGTGGTTATGAGTAAAAGTCCCATTTTTATCCCAACTAATTCGGTTTAATACGTTCTCAGAAATTCCAGCTACAGTAACTCTTTCTACCTGATTTGTTGCGATGTCTAAAAAACACTAACCGCTTTTTTTTCAAATGAGTGTTTACTGGATATACTTGTATTGTCTATAGACGATGGAATAGCTCTAAAAACCAAACGTGTACGTGTGTGGTCGTACACTGAGATAGAAGTGAGGTTTATGCGCTTTAGGGGAAGGTACACGTTTTACTAAAAACAAGTAATAATTATTGTATTAACTTAAAAACTGAATTGGTAACGAGCATTGGAGAGCTGTTGTAAAATAGTGTGGGAAACGACTAACTCTGAAGTAACGTAGTTTTGAGAAAGAGGTAAATTCTCACTAAATAATAATAAAATAAATAGCCAGAAGTCTTTTATTCCTATCTGAAAGCACACAAATTCGTCCAACAAGATTGTTTTTTTCTATCATCATTTTCTCGCAACTTCGATGACCAGTTAAGCTCAATTAATTTGCACAGGGTTGTTATGTTAATGCTTAAGTTGGGATAAGACGTTTCTTTGACAAAAATAGTTACCAAACGTGTTCAGTGCCTTTAAAATCAAGGGGAAACCTCTTCCGCGGGCCAACTTTATAAATTAAAACCTCTGAGTAAAATCAGCCAGTGAGACATGCTTTCTTGTAGAGTAAAACTGTACTGTAATGTCTGCATCCAATAAATAATAGCACAGCATCTGTTCCATCCTCAGGTGCTCTTTTCGTCTGTGAACAGGCAAGACAATTATTAACACTAAAAATGATGGCTACATGAGGTTTGAGGCTCCGATCTGTTGCAGCTTAACATTACCAGAAACATGATACTGTAACATCATCTTCTGGGATGGGAGACAAGAAAATAATATCACAGGAGCTGCTTTAGCAGGTTTCTTAACAATTCTCTGCTACGCAGATGAACATGATACAATCAACATTGCACATGTGAATGGTTAAAGGAACACTTTGCCTTGGGTCGGTCGAGTTGGTCTTTAAAAAGCGTTTGTAACCGTTTGTTATAAAATGCAAATGGGTAGAAAGATATTGTAAAAGTAGAATACAATGATCCACACAAATTTGCCTCGAAATTGCGTGGTTTTCTTTTTACCTCGTCGACTAACACGGTCGGCCATTATGGGAGTCAAATTTTTGACTCCCAATGGCCGACCGTGGCCGACCGTAAAAGGAAAACCGTGCAATTTTGAGTGATACTTGTGTGGATCATTATATTCTACTTTTAAGACATTATTTCTAATCATATGCATTATATCAAACGTTTTCAAACGCTTTTTACAGACCACCTCGACCGATCCAAGGCAGCGTGTTCCTTTAAGCTGGTAGCCTTACTATGATAAGCGTTTATTGTGCTATGCTTAGCATAATTTTATGTTCGTGCTTTAGCAGCTAGCTCTTCGAAAAAAAATAAATGGACCCTGTACTAGAAGAAAAACATGAACAATTCTCACAAAAAGCCTAGGGGACAAATTGTACATGCGACATGAAAGTTTGGCTGACCTTTTTGTGGTAAGCGTAATTTTGTTGTGCTTAGAATAATGTTTGTGTTTGAGCAGCTCTATGAAATTGGGCCTGACTAGAAGAGAAAAAAAGACGAAAAAAAGACGAAACATTCTCACTAGTCCTATACGTGACAAGAATTCATTCAATGCTGCCAATCATAGTTCTAATCAGTGTTCTTGTTGTTTCAGCTAGGGTAATACCCCCAGGGGGGAACCACTACCGAACTTCACGGTAATAGTCGGGGGGGGGGGGGGTATCATGTATTAAACTCTTCAGGTGAGTGAGAATTGACGGATTTCAATAATCTATAGCCGTTGGTTATTATTCAACAATGGACTGTGATCACAGGGGAATAGATTGGGGGCATGGAAGGGTCATCCCTTCATGGTGAGGAGCTGCACCGATCACTATCCTGCATTTTCAAACTGGACACCTGTTTACTTGATTGGTCGATATGAGTTTATCTTTTACACAAGTCAAGGACAAAATAATGACTTTGTTATTTTGTGTAATAAGGAGTATGCATCCTAACATCGTGGCGAGATTTTATTATGAAGTTTTTAAACCATGCAAAAATACGTACACCACACACCTTTATAATTGGTTTTAATGAGTTTTTTTTTTGTTTTTTTGCCGAAATTTCGGTGTGTATGGACAATGAAGCCATTTTAATTATGCCTACGACCCGTTATGCGCAAACCATCCGGGAAATAAAATCTGTTTCGTTGGGTGAGAGGGTCGCCCAAAATGTTATCTTTGGGGCCAACATTCATACGTCAAAAACACCAACAGTACCATCTGCCCCAAAAGGTGGAACCTTGATTCACCCACAAACAATCCGTTTTCTCGCCGAGTCAAAGGTTAACAAAATAATATTACGCTACTTTTAGTGTAGAAGCGACTCGGTGATCGATAAAAACAATATGTTTTAACATGAACGGTCTTCGATAAGAGACCATTACAGGATGTGGCTATAATGATTGATTTATTATCCTTAACAAACTTGGCCTACCCGAACATTATAAAGTTTCCTTTTTTTTTTTGTAGCCCTAATAACTGTAGGCGACGGCCCATCCCCCCACGCCCTGAGTCGATACAATGACTAAGCGAAGGAGTGAGGGCGCTCTTCATTTTACCAGTATTCAGCTCCCAGACGTACTCTTGCAATAATAATCGACTTAACTTTTAGGGTACCTTACTAACGTTGTTTATTATGGTTTGATCTTTCCAAACAACTGTCGACGCTCACGTAAGTTATTCGACTGCAAATTCCTATTCTAGCAATCAATTGTGTCAAGTATTTAAGTAACATCAAGAAATACTTGGAAGTGATTCCTATTATAAAAGTGCTTATTTATTATGTTTACTTTTCCGTTCAGTGTCACTGTCAGTGTCACAACACAGAGACACAGACAGTCAGTGTCAGTCATCATTATCATGGCATGTCAGTATTCCAAACAAACATAACATTAATTAACATGCCGGTACTACCTCCATGGGTAGGGTAACTATGTTTGTTATTGACCAGTTCAGTCGTCAGTTTGGTTGACCTGTCACAGTGTCAGCACAACAACACAACAGCACAGCCCTAGCTAAGTTCAAGGGACATGTAGTAGTCTATTTCCACACGCAGTGTGCAAGTTAGCGTAGATGTATTCCGCAGGATATTTTGCTGACTTAACCAATGCTGGAGATGGAGATGCAGATGTGTCACTCAGTGACGGTGACAACGTCATGGAGGGAGGTGGTCAGGCATGTCAGGTTGACCATTAGTGATTGTCAGCCAGACCATGATCATTCCATGGCCAGACAGTCTCTAACCTAAGTCTAAAAATGTTATGATTGATTGAAACAGTCCACAAATCCGACACTTTTATGTTATCATTTTTAATGAAGTAAATGGATTGGTGCCACTTCATCCACTTAAAAACAGTCTACCTAGTCCTCTGTTACAGATCTACTGACTGGCGCCTTCAACTCAAAATGTGTTTTCGCATAATATGAAAGGTCCTCTAAAAATAGCCTAAAGATCTCATTTACTACTTTAGTCTTTAGCCTAGGCTATCAGTTACCTTTCTACGTATAGCCTACATGTACTGGGTAATCATGTCGGATCATGTCTCTATTTCAAAGTATCATAAATTATTATTTCATGGATTTACAAAACGATTAATTCAAGTTATTGCTGTCTGCTCTGAAGCCTTACAAACTCTTGGCTTCATCAATAAAACATACCCTGTACTAATAGTATTAGTATATTGTACATCAGCTTTTGTACATAAAATTGCCTTGTTTCAGACTAGCAAATGTCACAAAGGTATGACAGGAGACATGGTGATGATTTTATAGATAAAAAGTTCCCTAGTTTTTTGCAGAAATCTTGAGCCTTTTGAAATTTTGAGTGGACTGAGTATTTATCATTTTAACATAATATTATTAGGCCTTTATGTTTACACTATTAAACAACAAGGAAACTGACTTGGTAAATTTTATATGATTAGAGGTTCAACAAAGACACATTGACCAGTGCAAGATTGAAGTCAAGGACCTCCGGATTAACTTGTTGGCGTATTACGAACATATTGTAATCTGAGCCATCTAGACCTATTATAGCCGTTTTATAGCCCTTATGGTGGCTTATAAACCTGTTTAAAATCTGCTGTAGTTAATTTTCCTATGTTCAACCCCAGATCATTGTTATCTTTTAAAAGCATGCACTCCCATGAGTTTAGTAATAGATCAGTCAAACTGACAATACATTTTTACACTTATAAATTACATTTATCTTTGTTTCCCTGTGCCCAGGATGAGTGAGTCAACGAGGCCCTCTGGGGTTAGACAAGAGCCGGAGGGTTGTCAGACAATCAAAAAAGAAGATGTAGAAACACTCTGTGGAATGGGCATCCCGAAACCATTGGCAGAACAGGTAATTAGTAAGCCCTTTTCACAATCTCTCATCCCTAGTGGTATGCTTCCTGACCACCACTTTGGTCTTTGTGGTTTTGGTTCATTTTGTCCGACAGAGTTTTCGTTTTCTCATGAAAACCTGTGGACAAAATGTTTAGATCAGATTTCACAGGTTGAGATTAGTTGTAATTCAAAAAGATTCCAGATAACACCATCAATGATGACCTAATCGGACGATTTAGTCATCGGATAGTGGGTTTGTGCTCAGTCAGGACACTTTTCCTTGAAAAAGACACTTTAAGCATTGCTTCTCTTAAAGGAACACGTTGCCTTGGATCGGTCGAGTTGGTCTTTGAAAAGCGTTTGTAACCGTTTTTTATAAAATGCATATGGGTAGAAAGATGTTGTAAAAGTAGAATACAATGATCCACACAAACATGCCTCTAAATTGCGTGGTTTTCCTTTTACCTCGTCGACTAACACGTCGGCCATTTATGGGGGTCAAAATTTTGACTCCCATAAATGGCCGACCATGTTAGTTCGCACAGTCTAAGGAAAACCACGCAATTTCGAGGCAAACTTGTGTGGATCATTGTATTCTACTTTCAAAACATCTTTCCAACCATATGCATTTTATAAAAAACGGTTACAAACGCTTTTGTTTTGACCAACTCGTCCGATCCAAGGCAACGTGTTCCTTTAACCAAGCGTCTCTAAGTGGAGCCTGCAGTGGCTTAGACAGTATTATGTTGGACTAACCCCTTTATCTATCATAATGTAATGTGGAGGTTGAACAGATGGGGATGCTCACATAGTTTTGAAAGTTCAAGAATTGTTTTAAATATTGATGAACACTCTTGATGATATTGTACAGTGCCTAGTACTGCATCATGTAGGTAATTTTGACATCTTTTTGCCGTTCGACGTGTATTCATGACACCTCAAATACAAGTCAAGCGTAAAGTGCTTCAAGGAGAGACAATGTCTCCTCTGCTAATCAACCTTGTCTTGAACACCTTGACATCGAGGAAGTAACCTTAGGTGATAGTTTTGTAGTGTTGTTGGGTAATGAACCATCGTCACCCAACCCAGACGTCTTCTCCAATGTGCAGACGATGCAGAAATAATATCAATTAGTGATGAGGAGAGCTGCTTAACGGTCGATTCTTTGCTTACTTTACGATTCGGAAGGCTTTCTGCACGAATGTGTTTGAGCAGAGTTGATGAAGCAAAGACACTTATTCACAACAACCAAACAAAACTTATACTTTAAGATCAAATTGTATTGTAATAATTAATCAATCTCCTTTTTCAATATCTTGTTTTCTAGGCTCTGTTAATTACTGGTTCTAATTCAGTTGAAGCAGCCGCAGCCTGGTATTTTGAGATGCAGGAAACTGAGGAGATCGATCTCAACCTGGAAAGTGGAGCTCTTGCAAGAGTGGGTCAGGTACAACACATCTCAGAATTCTCGGGAGTTTATCATAAAAACTGTAACTAGTATTGTTGTTATATATTTATTTGGTTTGTTGTTATTAGTGTTAGTTTGTTGTTATTGTTATCAGTCAGTATTGCTGTTGTTATTAGTTTTTTTTTTCATGTATTAATCACAAGGGAAAACTTGGTTTCCCTTGTGGTTTACTACTTGAGTTTTTAAATTCAAAGTCGTAACCCCCATAAGGTGATCCCTCTGCTGTTTGACTTGCATGTGATCCCTGGCGAGACGACGGTTATATGGCTTCTGAATGACACCCCGAACAAATATAATGCCAAAGTAGGGAGACCGGCAACACAAGCTAGATACAAATGTAGTTGAGTCACTGACCTGATCAGGTCAGTTAATATGGAGGTTCATTTTTATACAGTTTTTATATCATCAACAGCTCTGCTCTATTGCATGTTACCAAGTAAACTTTATGCCAGCAGTTATTTTGAATAAATACCAATGGTGTTCTAAAAGGAGTTCTAGTGTTCTGCCTTAATACGGATGATGACATTGTACTCACCTAGTCTGTACATTTATGTTGATCCCTTGTCCCTCAGGGAGGAACTACAGCCTCAGTTGCTCCTACGTCTTCGTTTGAGGGAGAAGAAGTCAAGATGGTTTTTGTAGTCAATATGGAATTGAAGATGGGAATTGGAAAGACTGCAGCGCAGGTAATTTGAATTAAGTTTATTTAGTTTATTTTTGGTAACGGTACAATTTTGTGTAAAAATAACCTTGCAAACAAAAGCGTTACTGGCCTGACGTTTTGACCCTACTAGAGGGCTAGGGTTGAAAGGTCAAGCTATTATTTTATATATTTTTTTCCCTCGGTCCTTTTGGTTGGTTAGTTGTTCGCAGCAGCTAATTCTATTTTCTCAAAAAATAACCTTGACAACACTTTGCCAGTGAGTCTGTTATACTGCACATTATAATGACAAGATGAAGCACAGGTGTTTTTTCTGGTGAAATTACATTATCAAGAAAAAAGTGATTGCTTCTTAATATTTGTCCTGACTTGAATCTCATAAAATTCATCTCTGATGAAATTCTTAATTACAGTGAACTAAAAAGATGCTATTATGAAACTATGTTTCTGTCACACAGAAAATGTATTGTTTTGTATCTCCATGTCAGATTAGGCCTATCTCTTAGAAAATAGTAATTGGTTTATTAAAGGAACACGTTGCCTTGGATCGGTCGAGTTGGTCTTTGAAAAGCGTTTGTAACCGTTTTTAATCAAATGCATATGGGTAGAAAGATGTTGTAAAAGTAGAATACAATGATCCACACAAACATGCCTCGAAATTGCACGGTTTTCCTTTTACCTCGTCGACTAACACGTCGGCCATTTATGGGAGTCAAACTTTTGACTCCCATAAATGGCCGACCGTGTTAGTTCGCACAGTAAAAGGAAAACCACGCAATTTCGAGGCAAACTTGTGTGGATCTTTGTATTCTACTTTTAAAACATCTTTCCAACCATATGCATTTTATAACAAACGGTTACAAACGCTTTTTATAGATCAACTCGTCCGATCCAAGGCAACGTGTTCCTTTAAGAGCACTGACTTATTGAAACAAAGTTCAAATAGAAACTTCAGTCTTCATTGGCCAGAAGTGCACCCTTGGACACAAAAAGTGCATTCCCTTGAACCACGCCACCCCCCCCCCCAAGATTTCCACTTATTTTTTGTTAAGTAGAGCTTTGATACAAACAAAAGCTTTTCATCAGCAAGCTTCCGGATTCAAACTTCTTTTAATCATGTTGCACGAAGATAAGTTTAACCAAATACAAGTACATGTATGTTGTCTTTGATTGTATCTTCTGCTTGATTTTGTTACAGGTTGCTCATGCGTGTTTAGGTCTCTACCGAATGTTGATTCAAGATGGAGTCACGTATGCTCCACTGCTGTTTCAATGGGGAACTCTAGGGTATGTACTGAAACAAGATAGAAATCATGAAGGGTAGGGTCATACTTTGGTGTGACCCCCAAAATTAAATTGTGTTTTAAAGGCACTGTACACGTTTGGTAATATTGTCAAAGACCAGTGTTCTCACTTGTTGTATCCCAACATTACGCATAAATAACAAGCCTGTGAAATTTTGGACACAATTGGTCATTGAAGTTGCAAGACAATTATGATAGAAAAAAATCACCCTTGTTGTACAAAATAGTGTGTTTTCAGGTAGGAATAAAAGGCTTCTAGCTAGAAGTCTTTGTTTTATTTTAGTGAGAAACTACCTCTTTTTAAAAAACTGCGTTACTTAAGAGGTAGTCTTTTCTCACGATGTTTTATATTTCCAACATCTTTCCATTGCTCGCTACCAAGTAAGGTTTTATGCTTATATAAATACTGAGTAGTTACCAAACGTGTACAGTGCCTTTAACACCATGCTGAGAGGATGTATGCCCAGATGGTGTTGTACCTTATGGTTACACCATATGGGCAAGTGCAGCCCTTCAAAAAGCCCTAGAATTGTCCATGTCACATTTTGGTAATAATTTCTGAGGTTACCTTGAAGGTCTGAGTTTATAATTGTGGAATATTTACCTTCTGACAATTTTTTATAATCATCAGCCGTCGTTGCAAAAGTTGTTCTGTATATATGTACTTGGCGGAGCAATCAAAATGTTCTCAAAATGACAACTTTGATACAACTTTTCTGCATGAAAAGATTTATGTCTCAAGCATTGTTTTTTTATTTTCTACACACTTATTGAGAATCTTTGCATTTGTTTCACCATGATGGTGCCATAGTTGGCCCTCAACTTAATGGCATACAGACATGATGCATCAAGTCGATATATGAATTATGAATATTGTGTAGTCTCCATTATATGACTTTATGATTCACATCATCTGTCATTCATGCTCTTATCTGAAATTTGAAACCGTTGAAAGTATCGGTTCACAAAAGTACTGCATTTGTAGGCTGTGAACTCTTGTTGAAATGAATTCATATACAAAGACCATTGGGGATCGTGGGGGGGGGGGGGGTGCTCAACCAAGGAAAACCTATCCATGCATAGTACAAATCCTATGATATAGAGGTGTGGGTTACCTCAATGTGGTTGACCTCAACTTGACGTTGTCATATGTGCAAATGTCACTCACCCCTACCTGAAGCATCTTAGATGATAAAACCTTCCTCCATCCTGTCCATGATAAAACATATCCATGCATGGTACAAAGCCGATGTAGGTGTGGATTACATCAACGTGATCGTTACACTGGGGGGATGTCAGTTTACCTCTGTCTGACATGACCATTCTAGTAGGGTCATCAACCTCTTAACTTGACATTGTCACACTTGCTAGTGTCACTTACCAGTAACTGAAACATCTTAGATGATAACATGGCAAGACACTTAAGTCCTTTCTCACCCCTGACTCGTCCATCTCTTTGTCTTACTTCAGACAGCCAACACAAATTGTTTTCAATTGAATGATATTATCCCACTGTGTAAATGAAGTCTTGTGATTATTTTTCAATTATGTTAAATGTTGAAATAATATAAGTAAAACGTTTACTGCAAATGAGATAACTCTTCAGCGTCTTTATGCAGTTCTTGTTCAAATGAAAACAGTTCACATTGTGAAGCTCTGCTGAAAATTCTTTCTCGTTTATGATTTTGGTCTTGTAAAGTTTACTCTGTTCCGAGCGAGAGGCACTGCAGTGAATAAAGTTACCAGCCAAAATACCATATGTTACATGCACAATTTTTGACTGGTGTCCTGCTAATTTCTGCTAAGCACAAAATATGTAGGTTAAGCAGCTCTTTGAAATTTTGCAAAGTTCACTTCACTTTGCAGCAGAATCCTCCGTTGCATGTTGCTGCATTTAGCAGGGTTTTCATTTCAACTCTGTCGCATTTCCTGCATAATAACAGGGTTTTCATAACAACTGTAATGCACTTTGAGGTATTAAACCGAGTGCCTAGAAAACACCCGATGTTGGTCAGAGTAAAAACAGGGGGGTGGATTTAAAAGGAATCGTCCAAGTACCCAAACCTTTTAAAAATGGGTTACACTGGACTTTAGGGTGAACAAACCTGTTACAATCACATGAAAAGTGCACCTACCGTCTTTGTACACAAAGTGCCTCCTTGTAAGTGTGTTTGTGTGTGCCGTGGACAAATTGTACAACGCGGGACTTGCGTAGAAACAAAGAAAAAGAAAACCGTCAAGGAAATTGGAAGGTGTTATTGTAAGAGGCTGGTTCCATCCTCAGTCAGTGTGAAAACAGTCCAAGGAAACTAATTATTGATTTCCTTTTCTGCCGCTCCCAATGACTTTGACCAGGGTATCTGCGTTTGAAAGCCATTGCTTCTTTTGTTACTTTCGTGTCGGGTTGCAGTTTTGTTATGATAATAGTTTTATTTCATTTGATTATTTGACTGTGTGTGTGGTCTGCAGGGGGGGGGGGGGGTTTATCTGTTTCCTTTTTCTTTCTCTCCACTATACCTCACATGATATTGATTCACTCCTGTGGGCTCCCACTGGGATTTGATCAGACGGGGAGTCATCATGAATTGGCTGCCGATGCTAGGAAAAATATTTGGATAAGCTGAGATTTCAAACTGATCGATTGCTGATGACGAAATATTATGATGAAAGACTTTTTCGGTAACCCTGCTGCCGTGGAACTAATATTTCGGAAATACATCGCTCCCCCGGAAAGTGCTTCTGACCTGGGGGAGCAAAAACACTTGGAGAGGGTTGTTTTTGTTTTTTAACTAAGAACACAAAATGAGTAGTTTCTTCTTGTGCCGTTGCCCCCTATCAAAGGTTATTATCCTTTGGATCAAATATACTGTGTCACAATTTGTTCTAAGGGAGTTAAAAAGATGTTGTTTTGGGGTGTTTTTTTTTTGTGTGTTTTTTTTTTTATTTTTTTTTTTTTTTTTTTGGGGGGGGGGGTTTGCTTTCTCGCTGTTCTTTTCTCAGAAACTTGTACGGAAAGGTCATCAAATTTAAACGATTGTCTCGCTCTTCTTTTTCTGAGAAAGGTCAGCAAATTGAAATGACTTTTGTCATGTGTGTTCTTTAATCATAGAAAGTGAATTGTACCTTCTTTAAGGGTTTGGTAATGAGTACATTACACATTGACTCAACACAGTCTACATGCTTCATGGCGACTCTATGTACTTTTAACCAAATTGTTGAACTTTAGTCAAGAATGATATCAGCTAAATTATGTTCCCATTAATTGTGTCAATGGTAGCCCAGATCTCGAAATAACACATGACAGCCACTGCATTTGCTGTGGTGCTTTTGCTGTGGTGCCTTTTGCAAAGTTACAACAGAGATTTACACTGTCCTCATCCAAGTGCCCCTTCAGAGGAAAATGGAGGTGCCCCTTCAAGAGGCAAGTTCAAGGCCTACTGGCCTTTCGTCATCAAGGCATTTGTTGCTGAGCAAAACGCCATCTCCTTTCATCATCAAGGCCTTTGTGCATTAAAGCCATTATACACTTTCGGTAAACAGTATTGTCCAAGTCCCACACTTCGTGTATCACAACTTATATATAAAATAACAATCCTGTGGAAATTTAGGCTCAATCGGACATCGGAGTCGGGAGAAAATAACGGGAAAACCCACTCCTGTTTTCGCGCGTTTCGCCGTGTCATGACATGTGTTTATAACAAATCCGTAATTCTCGTTAACGAGAATTTATATTGTTTTACCGTTTTCTCAAAAAGTAAAGCATTTCATGGACTAATATTTCAAGAGAAGTCTTTCACCATTACCTTCTGTAAATCCTGTAAATTATTTGTAAATCTGTGAACTTTTTTTTTTTTTTCTGTACCGAAAGGGTCCAATGGCTTTAAAACGGTAAATCAAGTTAAAAAAACAAACATTGTGGCTATGCCATCCACACAGGCAAGTGTGGTTTTTCCTTGTGGCTTCACAGCTTTTCTTAAAGGCAGTGGACACTATAAGTAATTAATCAAAATACTTATTAGTACAAAACCTTACTTGGTGGCTAGTAATGGGGAAAGGTTGATAGTAAATAAATGTAAAACGGCTCCCTCTGAAGTGCCATAGTTTTCGAGAAAAATTGTAATTTTCACAACGAATTTGATTTCGAAACCTCAGATTTAGAATTTGAGGTCTCAAAATCAACCATCTAAAAACACACAACTTTGTGAGACAAGGGTGGTTTTTCTTTCATTGTTATCTCGCAACTTCGACGACCAATCAAGCTCAAATTTTCACAGGTACAGAAAAAAAAAAAAAGTTCACAGATTTACAAATAATTTACAGGATTTACAGAAGGTAATGGTGAAAGACTTCTCTTGAAATATTAGTCCATGAAATGCTTTACTTTTTGAGAAAACGGTAAAACAATATAAATTCTCGTTAACGAGAATTACGGATTTGTTATAAACACATGTCATGACACGGCAAAACGCGCGAAAACAGGAGTGGGTTTTCCCGTTATTTTCTCCCGACTCCGATGTCCGATTGAGCCTAAATTTCCACAGGATTGTTATTTTATATATAAGTTCTGATACACGAAGTGTGGGACTTGGACAATACTGTTTACCGAAAGTGTATAATGGCTTTAATGGAGGATAGCAAATACAAGAAAATAAGGAAATTATTATAATTTCTTGAGAAGATAGAGAGGCCTTGTGGCTTTGCCCCTCGACCTTGTGGTTTTCCTTCAAGTCAATTCACAGCTACTGTACTGTAGCTGTCCAAGGGTTAAAGGTCAGGATGAAAGGCTGGGGTTTATTATGTTGTATTTTAAATTCAAAAGTAAAAATTGATATTTGAAATTGACGTGACCTATATTATTGGTAATCCCTTGCTGCTGCTTCCCAGGTTGTATCGTAAACTTGGGTGTGAGCCCTGGCTGGCACCCAAAACAAAGAATTTGACAAAATAGGGAGACTGCCAACATAGGGCTAGATAGCTCAGTTGAAAGAGTGCGGGAACCCTAATCAGGAGGTTATTGGCTCAAAGCCAACACTAGTCTTTTTTCCCAACAGATATTCACAATTATTTACAAAGTCAGTTTACCGTAAAGTGTGTTTTCTTTTTGATTTAATGTGTCCACTTGCAGTGAAAAAAGTGTAGTACTGTCCGGTTCTGATGCGAACCATCTCTTGGATCTGCAGAAGAGGTCGACACTCGTGGGTCTACCGTGTTATCTAATTAGAGATACTGGAAGGACACAGGTGAGAGGAAATCTTCTATCGTGGCTATTAAAGGGACATGTTGCCTTGGATCAGGTGAATTGGTCTATTCAAATCATTTGTAATCCACCTGTAAAATCCACTATGGTTGTAAAGGTGATTTAAAAGTAGAATACAATGAACCAAATACACAAATATGCCTCTGAGTTTCTTTTGTTTTTCTTTTACTTTGCGAACTTACACAGTCTGCCATTTTGTGGAGTCGACGACGTTAGTTGAGGAAAATGACGTTAGTTGAGGGAAAACCGTGCAATTTGGAGGCATATGTGTGGATCACTATATTCTACTAACAAATTTTAAAGCATCTTTCCAACTGCATTTTTTAACAAATGGTCTCAACTGCTTTTCATAAACCAACTAATTTCCTAGGCAATTCATGTCCCTTTAAGCTAAACCCAAATGTAGTTGTGGTTGTAAAACACACCAGTTGTAAGGTCACACACCAGTTGTCTAGCTGCCAGTAAGAATTGCCTGTCAAAAGAGAGTGCTATCATTCCTGTTGTATTGTGATAGAAGTTGCAGGAGTAATAGCGCCCTCTTGTGCTGAGAAAGTTATCTGTGACTGTGTTTGTGATAACACAATTGAAGAGTGTTGAAACCAAGACTAAACCAAGCAGTGGAAACTAACACAAAAATGGCGATTAGTTCAATAACAGCATCACAAGGAGGCAGTGGCCATACAATAGCAGTTTACTTCTGGGTACAACCATGTCGACAACTCGTTTGGGAGGAGTGTTGGTTCTGAGAAGAGCATGGCCCAATTTCATTGAACTGCTAAGCTCAAACATTTGCTTAGCATGAAATGTATTCCTTGATACAAACAGGATTACCAACCAAATTTCCATTTGTTGCATATTGCTTGTTACTGGTATTCAGCTGTTGTTTGCTTATCCTGAATGTCCTGTGGAAATTTGGTTGGTAACCCTGTTTTTATCAAGGCAACAATTTCATGCTAAGCAAATATTTGTGCTTAGCAGCTCTATGAAATTGGGCCCTGGACGTTTTGAACAACATACTCTTATCACCTTTAGGAGAGAGAGTTCTGTTTGAAATGTTGAGACCATCAGTTCATCTCAGAACCACCATTACTCCTCTCAAGAATTGCATGCAAGGTTGAACCAACAATGTTACTACTAACTATATTTGTATGTTGATGCACACCATGCAAAAAGATTCAAACACATTGTAAGTTTTTGTTTGTATGTTTTGTCTCGTGCATTTCTCTCGTTGAGTGTCATCATTGATGGCCAGTCGATCAATCGGTGAATACAAGAAAACATATACAACATATAGGATATGAGGCATTGCATGGTGAGCTATCAATAAATTTGGTTTGCGGTAACACCATGTGTGTATCTACTTGCCAGTTAGAGTTTGTTCTTGGAGAACTGTCTTTATATAATTATACTACGGCGGACTATATTTATCGGATGTTCAGCAGACTAGCAAATATAAAATAAAATAAAAAAATAAAACAGTGGAGTGGAAGGGGTGATTGGAATCCTACTACTTTAGAATACTTTTGAACATAACTAGAATGTAGACTAGGTACACTGAAGGTATTTAGTGAATTCAAGAAACTCTTTTGGGGGATTTTTGGCATGTGAATGCAGTTTGATTTTGTTAAGCTTGTTATAAGAATGCCAGCAGCATTACTTACCTCAGCTGTTCTCATCAGACTCAAGTTTGGAAACCCACCCATTGCTCATGCATGGCTTAGGTTTTCCAAATGCATCTACATTTCAAAGGCAGTGGACACTATTGGTAATTACTCACAATAATTATTAGCATAAAGCCTTTCTTGGTGACGAGTAATAGGGAGAGGTTGATGGTATAAAACATTGTGAGAAACGGCTCCCTCTGAAGTAGTAATTTTCCACGAATTTGATTTCAAGACCTCAAGTTTAGAACTTGAGGTCTCAAAATCAACCATCTAAACGCACACAACTTCGTGTGAAAAGGGTGTTTTTTCTTTCATTATTATCTCACAAGTTCGACGACCGATTGAGCTCAAATTTTCACAGGGTTGTTATTTTATGCATATGTTGAGATACACCAACTGTGAAGGCTAGTCTTTGACAATAACCAATAGTGTCCACTGCCTTTAAGGGATTTATTTATCCGGAGTTACAATGATCTCATTTCAGGTTGCGCCCGAATCCGTCACTGTTCTATCTGTTTTTGGACCTGCTACCAAAGTAGATCAAGTCACAGGCACTCTCAGTCTTCTCTGACATCTGGTTCTGTGGAAACTTTATCAGTTTTGTAAAGGACAAAACAGCATGTTGTTTGTTGATTCTTCATCGTGAACGTTAGGGGAAATAATTTCGCTACTTGCATGTTACCTCAAAAGACTGGTTTGTAAGTCATGCTACATCTTGACAGTACTGTGTGTTCCTTCAAAGCTTTTAATAGAACTTTTAAGAATGCAAATATGCTCTCTTCAGAATGGATTGCCAAATGTCCATCGAGTTATTTGCCAACATTGCTTGGATTTATAGTGTTTCAGCATGTTGCCTCCATTATCAGACGTCTCAGCATTGTAAGTTGTTTTGATACAGTGCAGAACAAACTTTCTGGTCTTCAAAGTTAGTTATTACTAAACCTGTTTTTGTGTTAGTTAAGCGTAACTGCACAGGGGGTTTCAATGAAAACAAAATGAACGATTTAGAAATGTATGACGTCATGGTGACGTTAATAAGTTTGTTGACCGTACTGTCCCATTTGGCGTATTGCCCCTATAAGAAATGTACAGTCGAGTATGGGAAGTGAACGTCTCATTTGAGGGCGCTATAACCTTTCCTCCATGATAGACCTTTCCATTGTTGGCATGAGCGGCCGAATGTTAGCAAACAATCGGGTTTACACAGATGTTCTGATAATTGTTGTATTTATTTTTTTACAAACTGTCAATTGAAATGGTTTCTATGATTGTTTATAATTGCTTTGTTTTCACCAAATTCAACACTATTTTCGAATAGTTGTGTGACATTGTTACAAACCGCGACCACCTGTTTGTGTTCGAATGTGTGACCTTGTTATAAACCGCCACCATCTGTTGTGTTTTGCACTCCTAGGCTTTCCTTACAAAAAATCACTCGGGCTGTGACTTTGCGATAGGAATGTCGATAAGATGGTGATGACATTCGGTCTGGGGACACTCTCCAAGAAAGGGAAGGGGTACTCGGTATATGGCCTACATTATGACATTGTTAATAGGAAGAAAACTGTAAACTGCAATGCCGCCCTCTATTGGTTTAGTGCCTCATTCTTGCCTTCTATTATTTTGTGGGTATAGGTCACCTGGTTCTGTTGATTGTGTTTGATTTTTGTTGGCAATGGTTGACTTTAAACAATATGTATATACAATATTTTGGGGAAATGAAATTGCTCAAGGCTGTTTGGGGATTCTTAAGGACGAAAAGGATCGTTGTGAACCCACGTTCCTTTGCATTTAATAGAAAGCGCTGGGCTGGAAAAGCTGTTGCATTAACTTTTGCTTGTGATTTATTAATATTCATGTATCGATCTTTGAATAACCCCCTGTGTCATTATAATATGCAATGCGCACCGAAACATGACAATATTATGGAAAACAAGTTTGTTCACCTTAATGACAGGTAAACAGGGTGTCCAAATTCAAAGCAGGCTGTCCAAAAGACACCTACACACCCATCTGGCTACGTCAATTGAATAATTTTCCTCTCTGGGCGTTTCTACCATGAATCACGTTAACCATGACTACTGTAGTCTAACGAAATTATTTCTTTCAATGGCGGTACACCAAACCGGTTTTATATCCGAACTAAATAATACAACACTTACATAGCAAATAAATAATGTGGTTATCTATGTTTATAGTTATGTATGTTACCCTTTGAATAAATGCGGGCAGAGACTGCAAGTGTACTGGTAAAGTAGCTCTTTAGTTTTTTTTTACAGTCAAAACGGTGAATCTGTTGGGTGAAGACACACTTAAAGGAACACGTTGCCTTGGATCGGTCGAGTTTTGTAACCGTTTGTTATAAAATGCATATGGTTAGAAAGATGTTGTAAAAGTAGAATACAATGATCTACACAAATATGCCTCGAAATTGCGTGGTTTTCTTTTTACCTCGTCCAATAACACGGTCGGCCATTTATGGGAGTCAAGATTTTGACTCCCATAAATGGCCGACCGTGATAGTTCGCGATTTAAAAAGAAAACCGTGCAATTTTGAGTGATACTTGTGTGGATCATTATATTCTACCTTTAAAACATCTTTCCAACCATATGCATGTTATAACAAACGGTTACAAACGCTTTTTGTAGACCAACTCGTCCGATCCACGGCAACGTGTTCTTTTAAGACGTCAGTATCGGTCTTCGGCCCAAAACAGAATGAGCTTAAACGGGAAGCAGCCCGTTGGAGGGCGCTAGCCATGCAAGTTAAAGCAATGATTACGATAACAATAAACGTGTGTGTGTGTGGGGGGGGGGGGGTTCGCATCGCACCCATGACATGTAAGTTAATAAATATATAAAAATAGCTTCAATCTGAAATAAGTATGCTTATTTAAACTGCTTAGCGTACATATTGCTGGTTCTAACCAGAACTGAAGTTGAGGTACTCGTAACGTTTGAAAAAAAAGTACTAATTTCGTCTCCGTGAGAAATCTAATTCACGGCTGCTGCTTTGGAGTCGTGTCACCTTTTGTAGAAACGAAATGTAAGAAATAAGTAATTAAGACAATCAAAATGGTGTTAATTTAGTTTTGTGTTTGATTTTAATAAATAATATAAAATGTTAAGCAAATTATTTAATGAAGTTGTGTTGCTTCCTTGAGAACGATATTCTTGTTATGACTTGGAAAAACAGTCATGGCCATATTTTGTTGGGTAGCTTTAGGGAAAATGTTTATTAATTTTGTGGAAATTAATAATAATAATATCGAAGTCTTATATAGCTCACGTATCTACCAAACAAGGTACTCAAGGCGCTGAGTATATACAAACTTTCAGAAAGATATGTTATTGAAATGATGAATTGTGATACCCAATTAAGTAGCACCTTATAAGGGTTTACAAGGTGCTGTGGCGCATTTAGCAGCTACAGCCAGGAACACAGGGGCGAACCCCTTATCTTTTTGATAAGCGCACTGTGATCTTTTACATGCGTTACACAACCCATGTGACCAACGGCTTTACGTCCCATCTGAAAGACGAAGCAGTGGTAAAGTGTCTTTCTCAAGAACACAAGTGTCACGGCTAGGGATTCGAACCCATACTCGCCGATCAGAACACCAGAGTTTGAACTCGGTGTTCTTAACCACTCGGCCACGCAACTTCCGAAATTGTGCCTTTGATGATAAAATTGAAAAAGCATGTAGTTTGGCACTTAGGTTTCATAAATTAAAAGGTATTTGGCTACCATAAAGCCATCGCAGATGTTTGAGAAAAACTATTTTTAGTTAATGTTTATTATATTATTTTCATCTTATCAGTCATGGCTTTGAGAAAGCTCAGTTAATAGTAAAGAACCGGCATGTTCACCGGTGGTTCTTGGTTCAAATTCCGCTCTGGTAAATTTGTCTGCGTTTAACCCTTAATTAAAGTTTATTTACAAACGACAAATCTTCGATTGCCATATTATCGGTAATCTGTTTCGTTATTATTATATGGGGGTGCTGGCCGAGTTCCAGACTTGCATAATCAAAGACACAATCCCATCACTTCCGTACCATCGCGAGATGGATCACTTGAGAAAGTTAAGATGAACTCCCTCGACGTTTCAAAACGCGGTCCATGTGGTATCGCAGTGTTGGGAGGACGAGGGGAATGACAATCATTCATGTATATAGGCCTAGAATGCAAGGTTTGACTATGGATGGTTTTATCGCTTAAATCATTATGTGCCCCACGACTTGCCCATTACGTCAACGATCTTATGGAAAGACAGATGGTGTTTAATCAATTAATGGAACATTAATTAATGGCTAGATACCGATAACTATTCGAAGGTTTGGAGATTGCGGGGGGTACTTGAATGACGAGGTTTGAAATTGGTTGGTATGGCCTTGCACAACTGGGTGTTATTGTTTTCATTTTTAAAGTTCATTCAGTTTGGCGATATGAGAAACGATGGGGAAAAAAAAAATATGTATTTATGGTAGGCCCACCTCTCTCGCTCACCTGAAGCAGACACAACTAGACAACTTTTGCAACAATCGAAAAATGCAAAATTTAAACTTCAATATGCGAAGTTTTTTTTTTTTCTTCTTTTATGCAACACCCACCCCATTTTGTTTGCGCGTATTATCGGAGGGAAATTGCGATAGTCGTTTGTTAAGGCAGAAATGTATTGTCAGTTTGTTCATTAGTCTGACTTACAGGCACTGGATACGTTTGATAATTATTGTCAAATACCATCTACTTGCTTGGTGTCTCTCCATAATGTGAATAAAATAACAAGACATCTAGAAGTTTCAAGAAAATATTGAAGGAACAAACATCCTCGTTGCACAGATACCTGACGTTCAAATATTTTAGTGAGCAATTACCTCTTTCTCTAAAACTACAGTTAACTCAGAGGGAGTCGTCGCATTTCTCGCAATATTGTATAATAAATGTTATGCCGTCATGTAAGTTTGAGTAATTACCAAACGTGTCCGGTGCCTCTTAGGTGGATGTGTTCTTCTTCTTCTTTGTTGTTGTTACTAAACAGTTTACTGCACAGCATGTACGCCTACATTGATTTAAGTGAACGATTTCTTCGATCGTAGTTCTCCGGAGTTCTTAAGTGCTTGGTGGAAAAATCTTAGCATAACCATTAATCCAGATTGATCCGAATTAATTTGCTTCCAAAGTAAGATGTTAAGAAATCTATAAACATGTTGAAGTTACATCATGAAGTTAAAACACAGCAGTCAGGTCTGTGCTAGTCTTCTTCCCAAGCATCGATCGAGCGTAAGTGACCGTCTGTCGGTGCAGTGTGTGTCTTTCTGCATTGCATTAACATTATTCGTACCCTCGCACATCTCACACCAAGCGTAGTCGCACACCGCACTACGAATACAATTTCAGAAATCGCTGAATTTTAAATTTGGTTTGGCCGTTCGTGGTGAAATTGCTTGATCTGCGTGCCCTGGCTGCGGGTTCTGCGATTTGGAAGGGGAACAAGATGGCGGACAGTGGTGCTCAACGGGGATTCCTTGTGTTGGTTGCTTTGCTGGTAACGTACAACGCCTTACCTGGCGATGGTAAGCTAATTTTCTTGAATATTTGTCCATTAGAGATAGGCATAATTTAGTTATGAACACAGTTCTGGTTATGACGTTGCTGTATATTAAATGTATTCTCAGCCAGTTACGGCAAATAAGCAGCAAATTCACATTCCTGTGTAGTTAAGCAAATCTGCCTCTTCGGTTGCCACTGTATTCTTTAACTTAAAAATCAAGCACGCAGTTTATGTGCCATCTTGTTTAGCATGCATTTGACATTACTCAGTTTGACATTGGTCTACATCGTTCATTTGAATGTCAAACTTAATTCAAAATGAGCAAAGATGGTTGGCCAGAGAATTTCTGGCGTCTACATTTCTTCCCAATGAATACAATAATAACAATAATAAAAAAGAGAAACAAACAAACAATCGTCGACTACTTTAGTTTTGTATGGTTGTGAGGTCTGGTATGTTGCTGTAATGGGGCCTATAAAATATGTTTTGTTGGCACAGTTTGTGTCTTAAACATGGAGCTGATTTTGTGTGTATTGGTTTATGTTTGTATACTTCAACGTAACATTTTGCTGATTTGGGGGGGGGGGGGGGGTTGAACAAAGAATTTACTCAGAGTGGGATTCGAACCAACAAAATATTTTGCTATAACATGTTTGATGTTGTTTTGTTGGTATCTTTGTTGGTTTTCTGTCGTTCTCTTTCGTGACTGTATCGTTCTCTTGACAGGGTTTAACCAAAGCATTATAAATTCAAACTAAATTTATATCCGATTATTTCTTCCCAGCGACCGATTTACTGCAACATCCCTCGGGGTATCAGGAGAAGCTAGTCAAGGATCTACTGACGGAGTACAGCCGATATGTCAGACCAGTTCTCAATGAAAGCAAACAGATGGAGATATTCTACCACATTCGACTCTCGAGAATCCTCAAAATTGTAAGTTTTAGTCTTGATTTGATTTCGTTTGATTTGATTTCATGATCACGCAAATGATACTTGGCTTTATGAAGACTGAACAATATTGAGTAATTTTTATGTTAATTGATCTATGTTCTGTCTTAAAGACAGTGGACACTATTGGTAATTGTCAAAGACCAGTCTTCTCACTTAGTGTATCTCAACATATGCATGAAATAACAAACCTGTGAAAATTTGAGCTCCATTGGTCGACGAAGTTCCGAGATAATAATGAAAGAAAAAACACCCTTGTCGCACGAAGTTGTGTGCGTTTAGATGGTTGATTTCGAGACCTCAATTTCTAAACTTGAGGTCTCGAAATCAATTTCGTGGAAAATTACTTCTTTCTCGAAAACTACGTCACTTGAGAGGGAGCCGTTTTTCACAATGTTTTATATACTATCAACCTCTTCCCATTACTCGTTACCAAGTGAGGTTTTATGCTGTTAATTATTTTGAGTAATTACCAATAGTGTCCACTGCGTTTAATAATAATGGTATTTAATATTTTGTTGCAGAACATGTAATGTGTAATACGACTTACAGATGAAAGGATCATGATAGCACATGTATACAAATACTATCGTTGTGTTAGTGCAATGCCAGAAATGTGTTTATTGTGAAAATTTACCGTTAATTTTATGGGTTAAATTTGTGATTAAGTTGCGTGACCAATATTTTGCCGTAAGAAAATCGTAGAACTGTTTCTCTTGAATTGTGACATACTATAATCAAAACGAAAACATAAACAAACTTTGTTCAATGTTACCGCGAACAATGAACAAAACCGGTAAAAAAAAATATTCCGACAGCTGTGGCTGATTTGAGTCCAATATTAATATTAATTAGTTGCATTTCATGCAAACGATGATGAGAAAACAGCTTATAGACCACGTGACCTTGTTCATTCTTTCAGTATTCTGGCAGGCACAATACTAAACAGGTCCTATGGGAAAGTTGACATTTTGTGTCATATATTCCACACAAATCAAAGAATTATGAAAGTAAAGCTGGACAAGTTTTGAGATGTGCCCCCTTTCAGCCTATCAAAAGTTGATAAGAATTAGACAGTGCAGTTTCCATAAAATATAAGATTAATGTTTGATGATTTCTTCCATTAGGCTGTGTACAAATCCTGCCTGCAGGAAGTCCAGGCTTTGTGGCTCGTTTGTAAACATGTGGTGTCACAGGTCACATCGTCTATAACTTGTAGTTAATTTAAGGAAAAATACATTATATTGGACTCATTTGTTTTGTACTTAAACTAATTTTATATTTCCAATGTTCTTTATTGATTATTTTCTCATTTGTGCATGTGTTTATTTATTTATTTATTTATTTATTCTGGTGGGTTTTCTGCAGTGGGGGGGGGGGGGTGCTTCACACGTCACTCCTTACATTCCAACACCTGGGATTTTAAGTGAAGCCTTTGGATAATAATGTATTTAAATAGGCCTTACTGAAAAATGTGCGTTATTTAGTTCATTTTGACCCACGTATTTGTTTTTGCAGGGCCAAATTCACAAAGATTTGAGACTAATCGCGTATCAATTTTAATTGCTAATCAAAGTTTGATTAAGAAAAAAACAAGCAGAAAACGAGATGGCATCTTAAGATTGATCTTAGTATATGTATATGCTTTGTGAAATCAAGCCAGTTGACTCCACAACTTTCATTTCACGTATTACCACTGACTCATTTCCAATCATCTTAATTTGTGACGATCAACTTTGTAGTTTTCATTTTATTTTAATCAGATCTGATTTTAAATTGTGACTATCAAATTGTAGTTTTTATCTAATTTTAATTAAATCTAATTTTAATTTGTGACCATCAAGTTTGTAGCTTTTATCTAATTTTAATTTTGACTAATTGTTTACTACTATCTAGGTGTGCCGCCTTAATTTGATTCATCTTTCTTCTACTCTTGGTGTTCTATATTTGATTTTGATCAATCAGCAATCGCCATTTTTTATTAATGCACCCTATTCTCTCCTCAATCTTTTCTACTTGATTTATTATCTATTTCTCCGCTCTCTCTCTCGACGTCTTCTATCCCTGAAGGATGAAGTAAATCAGGTCATGACAACCGTGGTTAGACTTGAGCAGGTAGCTTCTTCATTTCCAAGCCTAAAGAGGAAACAAAAAACGTGCATCGTGGACTGTGTTTCTTTTCTTCATATTTTGCATGTTTCTTTGCACGCTCACTCTGCACTGATTATCAACTGTCAACACTCGCACAGCATTGATGCACACGCTGCATGGTACATGTATAATGATTAGCACTGGTTGGACCTATAATGGCAAGGGTATGTTTTGATGCCATTTGGACATTGGCGTGATTGTGTGAGTCTTGCATGCGAGTCCAACCAGGGCTAGGCTTATTTACAAGTGAATATTACGAGGTTGATTATAATGTATCTGTAAACATGTATCTTAAGATGGTGTGAAATGTCCATGGATTGATAATTTTAGAATTGTTTGCTGACGATCTTTTCAAGAAGCGAAAAGTTTCATCTATTAGAGCTGTTTAATGTTATACCGTCACATTGTTTGGTGACCACTCTTAAAATTAACGGAGATACAAACTAGAAACAACATCAGCGTTCGATAGATGAAGCATTTTTAAAAACACGTGGTAATGTGGTAAATGTAAAATAATAATTTTGTAAATGTTACGCCCCACAATTAATTCTGAGAAGTGATGCTGTCAGAAAATTTCTCGGATCGTATTCCAATGTGTATGGACATAACCACTCTGGAGTTTTGGCGATAATATCTCCAAAATGATACCACCTTTTGAAATAAAATTTCCAAGGGTTAGTTTTATTTAGTATTTAAACAATCAAACGGTTCCAAAGGCAAAAGGTGCTAACCTTTAACTAGATCATGGAGATAGTACCTCCATGAATAGATCCATGTAAAGGCGTTACCGAAAGATAAATGTTTTCCGGCTATCATCGCACTTTCATCACGCAAACGTATTTCTATAATCCATTGATTGAATATTAAGTCTGTTGTATAAAGCATGACCAATCAGCATGTATGTTCTCTTTGTCTCATTTTAACCCCCACCCTTTGAATAATGTGTTGCATACGTCATCACTTCTTGTGCACATCGTGGACGTGTAGGACGAGAGAAACCAAATCCTGACGACAGCAATATGGCTGGAGCAGGTATGATAGTATAGGATCACCTGATTTTATGTTATTAGCAGAGGTGTTGGAAGCACATAGATGATAACTTCCTCTAAACTTACTTAATTACGTCAGAGTTCCAGAGACTTGCAACAAAAAGCTCAGAAACAATACCTCATTTTCACCGATAAGTGTGTTACCATTGAACTTAATGGGTGATCAGTTAACCTGTCCGTCCGGGGCAGTCAGCACTGAAGTATTCTGGTTTGTGCATGATTCAATTAAGTTTACAATTTCTTTTGCAAAGGAATTACATTGCGATAACAGGTGTTAATTGTCACATGAAAATGGTGTTTTTGCTTTTAGCCTCTTTCTGCGATAATTGAGCTTTTCCGCAATGCACTCAAAACAATCCCGGGTCAGAATTGGTCTGGATTCCTAGTCATAGTGGGGCCTGTCCTATATGTCCTCGTCAGGCTGACACAGAGAGTTGTTTTTAAAAAAGAAAAACGGATTTTAATTCAGATTATGTGTAATGTTCACCCATGTTTGGATCATAGACACATAATGTGAATTCAACATGATCTCATGATTATTTTACGAATATTTTACGAAGTTTTTATCGATATCGCCAAGAACATTATTCTACTCAAACATTTCAGTTCACTTTTTCATCTGCGTGAGTTCCAACACCTCTGGTTATTTAGCACATTAACTAACCATGTTACTAACAGCAACAGTGTAAAAGCGGAACTTATGTGGTGTGGTGTTCACAGGTTGCACAACGTCAAGGAGATGCATTATGTTGGTAGGACATTTATGTTATGGGGACAAACATTTTTTGACAGTGTATACTGCAATAATTGTTGTCAGGGATATGTATTCATAAAGTGAAACGAACATTGAATAATACCCTTATGAAGAGAGGTTGATAAATAAAACACCAATGATTGCACTCGAGATATTTCAAAAAACAGTTGACAAATGGGTTCAGATCATCTCAGATTATTTTACTGATTTGAAATATAATGCCCAATAGTCTCAAAATGGCTAAAAACACTTCCTCGTGAAGATGAATGAAGTTCATGTATTTTACGTTGTCTAAATATAAAATAAAACATTACCCATGTAATTAAATTGATATTAAAATTGAAAAGGTCTTTGAATAGTTTGTATCTAGTAAGAGTTTGCTGGGGTTTAAACTGTGATAAGTTGCACGACAATGTTTTGATTACGCTTGATACAAATATCACATGTGCCAAACAAAACTATGGGATTCGGTTAACATCTTCCTTGTTTTTTTTTTATTTATTTTTTTTTTTTTAAGTTTGAATAATTGCCAGTGTGATATATTAATGATTTGTCATCGATATACTTAGAAATGGACGGACGATTTTCTGACGTGGGATCCATTGGACTACGATAACATCACTACCATTAACATCCCTACTCGCAAGATGTGGATACCAGACACGGTGCTGTATAACAGGTCAGTTGAGTTTACAAGAGAATTAAGTGTTTTGATCTTTTTATGCTCAAAGGCTCATTTGGAAACAGTGTTTGTGCCCTTCCCTTATAAAATAACCTGAAATATATCTTGTAACAGCAATTGTTAACAAAGTTTACCCACATGTGAACTGACAATAAGTTCGAACTTGCGTGCATACACATCAAGTGGATGACATGAATGTTTGGACCAAATCCTCGGTTTAATGGACACAATTGATTCCAAATAAGTTCACTTTGGTAATGTTTGCTTTTGTGTAACCTATTGTAAAAACCGATACTCCTCAGTAAAAATTGTTTGCTTTACTGTAATTTATTAAATTGTACTTGGGTTATTGATCAACTTGTATTTCCCCCTCCCCCCCCCCCCCCACCCATAATGCCCAAAGCTTTGTTTCGTTTTATAAAGCATATTATTCCCTATAATTATTCCCTAAGTCTGAGTTCATCTTTTTGTTGTATATATTCCTACATTGTGCATGACTTCCTTTGTTGACGAATAAGACATGAATTAAACAATAAGTCACCACAAATGATCTTGCGTCCTTGTGTCAAAATGCATTGTTAACCTCTCTCAAGTAAAGGTTTTATTTGTCTTAACTCCCTTAGTGCTGATGTGGATAAAGAGCCGGGCACAGGCGTCATGATGACCAATGCAGTCGTCTCATATAACGGTGAAGTATTCTGGGCAGCTCCCGCCATCTTTAAGAGTTCATGCTCCTTGGACATCACGTACTTTCCCTTTGATAGGCAGACGTGCCGTCTGAAGTTTGGACCATGGGCGTACAAAAGTACCGAAGTCGTCATGAAAACTGAACACGGTAAGGCAATAATGTTTTATTCAGATGGATTTAATAAGAAAATAAGAATTAGCTATTGCAAACTTCTTAACAACCAAAATGACCTATAGTGTAAATAGATAATGGCCTGACGTTTTGACCTTAAAAGAGTCTTTCTCGAAGGCTCGGGGAAAAAAATTATAAATGAAAATGTGTGATCCTGTGAAAACTGTTAGATTACCCTTTCCTACCCTTTAATTGTACTTCCTTCTCCACGGAGGTGCTCCGGCAAAATCAACACTTTCAATTTTAAATCCTGGCGACTGTGAGCCATTCACCATTTTATCAATCTCGGTAAAAAAACTGACGGTACGATTTGTTCAACCCAAGAGAGCTTGCATTGTTTGAAGAGCACTCGGGGGCAAGGAGCGTGTATGAGAGGCCAGTGAATTGTCGTTAGACATTCATTACACACGGCTGGCTAATGTGTTAGGTCCCTTGTGGTTAGCAATACACCGCTAGTGAAAATATACAGAGAGACCAGACTAATTTCTGGCTTCGGGTCTCAGTGGCTGCTGACCGAACTTGAAATTTTCATCTTGCAAATTGATTGACTATCTTTGATTATCTCGTAAATTTTGTATGTGTTTCCATTGAATGTCAAAGCAAGACGTGTGGACACGTAGACACAATTCGGCTACTAAAAGCAAATGGAATATGCATTTAAACCATCCTAAAATAAATGACTACAATAATACGTCAGCCTACCTAGGGTGTTATGGCTAATAAATTGCGGTTTATAGCATCGAACTCGAGCTCTGGTGTCGGATTGAATCCCAGTTTTGACACTTCCTGTCTCTCCACCAAGGGGTGTCTGCGAGGGTAGAGGTTGATATTGTGTTTGAAAATGTCGAATGCCACGAAAGCCCGGTCTGTTTCAATTAATAGTACTGCCGTATGACAGGTTTTTTTTTTTTTTTTTTTTTTTTTTCTTTTTGCACGGACCACAGAAACTGGTGATTGGACGCAGATGACCCCTAACGGCCAATGGGAACTTCTGGACATGCCGGTGAAGTCAAATCTAGTAGTCTACGGATGTTGCCCCATCCCTTTCTCGGACATCACCTTTACTCTAGAGTTGCAGAGGAAGGCTCTCTTTTACGTCTTCACCCTCCTCTTCCCCTCCATCTTCATGTCGCTCATCTCATTCCTCAGTTTCTACCTCCCGGCAGAGTCCGGTGAGAAAGTCGGCCTGAATATCACTGTGCTACTCTCACTGGTGTTCTTCTTGCTCTTGGGGGCGCAACTCTTACCTCCAACATCGGATACGGTGTCTTTGCTTGGTAAGTCCTTTGATTGCCTTGTTGATGTTGTTGTGTCTTTGCTGGTGATGCTGCTACTGTTGCCAACAACCCCTATGTGTGAAGACATTTGTATTAAAAGTTATTGTTCAAGCATAAAAATAGTTCTTTGATTTTACTTCTATCTACAGACTATACTAAAGCTCCCCGATAAGTCAAAAACCCAGTGGTAATGGTTAAACAAAAAATATGCAAGGGAGAGAACGCAAATGTACAGTTTATTTCATTTCTGCTCATGTTTCTCTGTAGGTCAACTGCTGGCAACAATCATAATCCTCATGTCCATCGAGACTGCCGGCTCGGTCATAATCCTCCGTCTTCACCATCATGTCCCGACCAGCCCTCCACCCCGATTGGCCCGTAAGCTCATCCTTGACTGGCTCGCTCTCGCTCTCCGCATGACGGGGAGACGCCACGCCTTCCACGAAGACTACACAGACCTCACACTAGAGAAGGAAACGTTGAAAGCTGACGCCCACCAAACCGACGACCCATTTGAATTCGACCAGCAGAACTCTATATTCAACTGTCAGACACTCGGTGTCAGCCTCCTGCAGCAGCTGCAGTTGGAGGGCGGTTCAAACGGACCGAAAGACGGCGTGGAGCAGGGCTACATGTCGGACTCTGACTACGGGAGTGACGCGACTGATCTTAGTATTGGGTCCACTGTGCAGCAGATCGGAGGATACATTGATAGGCTGGTGAACAGGTCTAAGCTACAGGAGAAGAAATCTCTGATCCAGCAACAATGGATTGATATGTGTGTCATTCTAGATAGAGTACTTATGGCTCTGTTTGCTATGGCCATAATCATGACGTCACTGATTATTCTACTGAAGATGACGCAAAGTTATGCTTAAAACATCTGGACTCGGTATTATGTGAACAAGTACTTATTTTATATAAATGTTTGGCAACACAATGCTTATAAAATTTACTGGGTACCTATTCATCCAACTGCAAAGCTGTCCAACAACCGCAAGTTTCTTCCGTTGATGTATTATTTTGTGTCAATCAAGTTTTGTTGCCGCCAGTGAAACCTGACGTACCCAAATCTTCTGACGATCATCAAAATAGTTTGCTGGTGATGTTGTCTCTGTTGTATCTTTAAAGAAGTGGTTTAAGTCACAAAGAGTCCGAAAATGCCGTTAGTAAGTGACATATAAAGTGTAAGCCCGTTGTTTCTTGAAATCCTTGTGAACATAGACCTTCGTTCCATTTTTTAGTGCTCGCGATTTATATTATCAATATGCATAACTCTTCTCAGTATGGCTTTATAGGGCTTTAGAGTTGCGTGTTTCTTCACTCCACATTATAATAAAGTATAACAATATAATTATAAATATTAAAAAAAAAAAAGGTCCGGTTTTGATCGAAAGCAAAGGCCATCTACCCTACTCATTGTATGAACATATTATTTATAATATAATTGTGGAAATATTATTTCCAAACATGACCTGCATTAACGATTTTTATTGTAGTTGTATAATTCTGATATTATATTGCTGTTTAACATTTGTATAGGCAAATACACGTTGTACTTAATTTATTTTATAATGCTCTTCGCTTAAATAATAATAACTCCTAAAGGTGAGGAAATCATATACTGCTGTATTTTCTGGAATTATCAGTTGTTTACTGTTGAGATCCTAAACTGTAAGTATTCGGTTATTTACTAAAGGCAGTTTTTTTTATTACAAATTTATCCAAAATAAGAAAAAGTGCAACGGGCAAACCTTGCATTTTCTTTAGACATTCATCACAATAAAACAAAAAATGAAGGGGTAAGCCTTGAATTTTATTACAAACAAAAACATGCTTCAAAACGCGCAGGGGTGAGCTTGCATTTTATCCGAAATTCACAAAAAAAATACGCAAAAAGTACAGAGGGTAAGCCTTTTATTTTGTTTTAATTGTTGTCAGAAATAAGCATCGAATTTCATTCAAACTTCATTAAACAAAATAATAATAATTGCAAGGCAGGTAAAGCCTTTCAACTATTCAAAATGTATCAAAAATATGCAAATTTGGCCTGGAAATGTGTACAAGACTACAACCTTGTGTACGAAGCAAATTTTGCCTGACAAATTGTGTACACCTTGTGTACTGAGCAGAATTTGCCTGAAAATGTTTACAAGGCTATGACCTTGTGTACTAAGCAAATTTTGCTTGAAAAATTGTGTACACCTTGTGTACTGAGCAGAATTTGCCTGAAATTGTTAACAAGACTTTAACCTTGTGTACTAAGCAAATTTGGCCTGGAAATGTGTGCAAGGCTACAGCCTTGTGTACTGAGCAGAATTTGCCTGAAAATGTTTACAAGGCTATAACCTTGTGTACTAAGCAAATTTTGCTTGAAAAATTGTGTACACCTTGTGTACTGAGCAGAATTTGCCTGAAATTGTTAACAAGGCTATAACCTTGTGTACTGAGCAGAATTTGACTGAAAAATTGTGTACAAGGCTATAACCTTGTGTACTAAGCAAATTTTGCCTGAAAATGTAAACAAGACTTTAACCTCGTGTACTGAGCAGAATTTGCCTGAAAATTGTTTACTAGGAAAAAATTTCCAGAAAATGTTTACAATGCTATAACATTGTGTACTAAGCAAATTTTGCCTGGAAAGTTGTGTACATGTACATGTACAGGGCTACAGCCTCGGTTACTAAGCAAATGTGTACAAGCCTTGTGTACAAAGCAAATTATATTGTTTACAAGGCAAATTGTACCTGAAAATGTGTACAAGGCTATAACCTTGTGTACATGTAAGGTTCTTAAAAAATATGAAAGCCAAGACAGTTTTCTCAATACAGTGTAAATTTATCTAATGTTCGAACAAAGTACAAGAACAAGACAGTATTTCCAAAAATTTGGCTTGAGTACAGGGTTTAGCATTTTATTTTACTCAACATTCATCAAAATGTCAAATCAAGGCACATTACACTCCTATTGTATCAGAAACATCATGAAAGTAGCACCATGGGAACATGTATCAGCAAGAAAAATTAATCAGTGTCTTGGTAAGCCTCGAACTACAACTTTACTCAAAATTATATTCAACATACCGATAAGAACACGTACACTTGTACATTGTGTTAGTCTTACACGAAATTACGAAACAAGTGTTAAATCGTTTGTTAGTTATATTTACAACAACAATGAAAGAGGTGCAAATATTTAAGTCAACATTTTTTTTTTTTCAAAATAATTAAGCAAGATGTACAAGGGGTAGCTGTTTCAATTTTACTGAATTCATCAAATCACAAAAAAGCAGCACAAAATTTATGTTCTGCGTGGTACCCAATGGTTATCAAAACTCTTAAAAGGCAAAGCTTTGCATGTTAATTAAGTATGTACAACAAATCTGAACAGGGGCAAGGGTCAAACTTTGCAATTCGAACGGAAAAAAACCAAAGAGAACAAAAAGAAAGCAAGGGGTGTTTACTCGATATTAATTTTACTCAAAATCCATCAAAAATGTATAGAACAAAAACGTGCAACTGGTAAACCTAGAGAAAAAGTTATTGTGGTGACTATAAAATCTTAGTTTGTAGTTTTTGCTAAAGTTAATGTTACATCAATAGAATGCTAATTGAAAATTGACAGTTGTCCAATTGAGTTAAGGGAACCAAATCTTGGACGCCACGAACCGTGTAGATGAGGCATCGAACCCGTTAGAATCACCAATTATGTTATTACTTGTACATAGACACTTATTCGTCGTCAATGTGTGTTTTTGGTTGGGCCAAAATTGCAAGAGTAGCAAAAATGGTAGTAAGTAAATACAGAAAAAAGAAGAGTCTGTCCAGTGCGCGTGCTGCATACTTCCACTCTGCCAGTATTTCTTCATCCCCATCTTGGTCGTTGCTTCTCCCTGCTAGCAGTTTCAAGTTGTTATTGATGGATAACACTGCCTTCTCCAGTTTAGAGACCTCAGATATATCATCAGTGGAGATGGCCAATTTTAAGTTCTTCATCCTTTTGGCGAGCTTGGATTTCTCGTCCAGTATCTCGCTGTCGTAGCCAGCATTATCGTTGCCGTTGCACACCAATAACGCACCTAGCGGCTTGCCGTGGGGGTAGGCCATTGAGCCAAGGATGGGCGACAAGAAGATCAAGAATTTCTTGAGCCAGAGGGGGACTGGTTTGTCGTTGGGGAGCCGATTGTGGAGATAGAGGACGAAGACAGAGAGTGCGACTGAGGACGAGGTGATGCTGATGATGACTACAAAATATTGACCTTTGGGGAAGATGAACAATACAAATTTGTACAATTGAGTTTTGGTGAATTATCATTGCGTGATATTAATACGCTTGACACGTTTTTGTAAATTATCAAAGACCGTGGGTCGATTTCACAAAATTGACTATTCCTAAAGTCAGGACTAGTCCTAGGAGATATTAAAAACAAGGCAAGTCCCAGTAACTCGTCCTAACTCGAGACAAGACTAGTCTTAAATCCACTTTGTAAACCCCAGCATCTGCATAAAATAAAACATTTGTGCAAATGTGGGGTCAATTTGTCATGCAAGAAAATAATGACAGAAAAACACTTACTACAAGTTGCACAAAATTTGTGCAACTTGTAGTGTTTTTCTGTCATCATTTAATGACCTATTCATTTGATTTTCCCCCCAGAAAATCCAGTGCTGTTAAGACCATGCATGTAATTGTATAGTATTAATTGGTTTTCACCCATACACCGATGTGTGTTAGCACTGTATACTCAGTACTTTCCCCGAGTCCTGTGAAAAAATATCACAGGCATGTTACTCGGGTGAGATTCAAACCCACGACCCTTGCAATTCTAGAGCAGTGTCTTACCAACTAGACTACCGAAGTTGCCCGGCAGCTAGAGGCAGTTCGAATACTATGTTTTGGCAGCGGGCACCGCAACGATATAATAGATGTTAAATTTGCATCGGGGATAAAGAATATTAATTGTTTTTTACCCGGTATATGGGTAAAAACCAATTAATATTCTTTATCCCCGATGCAAATTTGACATCTATTAATTGTATACCGAGAAACAAGCAGATCTAACCAATCTTGAATAGACCTTATGCACATGACGTCATTTCAGTTCGTCGCCCTCACCTTGAGGTCAAAAGGAGGTTGTTCATTGGCCAATCTATGTGCGTTTCGATTGTTTCGTCACCGTTTGACCTCAAAGATGGCGGCTGGATGACGTCAATGCATAAGGTCTATATCCCTTTACACCATATTAACTCACCAATGAGAGGCACTTGTTCGGATGAGGCTGGTATTGTTTCTGCAACCAGCAGAAGAAACACAATCAGTGACAGTAGAGACGTCAGAACAAAACTGATCTTCTCACCAGAGTCAGCCGGCAGCAGGAATGTAAATGACGTCACAAGAGAGAGAAGCATGCATGGTATAATGACGTTGAACACGTAGAATAAAGGTCTTCTGTGGATAATGATAGTGAACGTGATGTCTGGATAAGGGTCTTTACAGCATTGGTAGTAAACCACATTTTTCTTAACGTTCATGGCGTTAAGATCCCATTCTCCGTTGTCAGTGTACGCAGAAGTGTCACCATACGCAGATGTGTTGTCGAAGTCTATCATGGCGCCGCTGTAGGACCATGAACCGAATTTCATTGCACACGCTTGGGTGTCGAAGGGAAAGAAGGACACGTCAATCTTGCAGGAGCTTTTGAGGATGGCTGGGGTGTTCCAATAAACATACCCTGTGCTTGTGACTGTGATACCAGTTTCCATTAGCCCATGGTATTCAAGATCCACGCTGAAAATAGAGGTTATAAATATAACGTTTACTTGCGGTGTTGTGTCCTTGGAATAAAATACAATAGTGCGACCTCTAGCGTTGAAGTTGATTGGGGTTACGCCATCTTGAATGGTTAAGTTTAAATGACATGAGGTGAACATGAAAGCAAATTGTTAAGATAACTTCCGAGTCATCGTGATTTCCATTTTCCATACTTGACTGCACTAATGGCGTGCGTATGGCGGAAGGAACACAAAAAAAAAACTAAATTAGTTCTTAATCTCCTGTTCGATACAATAAATCTGCCGTAATTTTCACTTAAGGGCAGCGAACACTTTTGGTAATTACTCAAAACAATGATTGGCATAAAACCTTACTTGGTAACAAGTAATGGGGAGAGGTTAAGAGTACAAAACACTGTGGGAAACGGCTCCCTCTGAAGTAATGTACTTTTCGGGAAAGAAGAAATTTGCCACGAATTTGAGTTCGAGACCTCATAATTTAGAATTTGAGGTCTCAAGCATCTGAAAGCACCACTTTCGTGTGACAATGGGTTTTTTCCTTCTTTCATTATTATCTCGCAACTTCGACGACCGATGAGCGCATCTGGAGGTTTGTGCAAAAGTGCTGATCAATTTGAGGAGGTTTTAAATAGAATAACGCCCGCTTTACAACGGCAGCTGGGAGACCTTGGCACGCTAGGTGGCAGCAAACTTGTTCCTGGTAAAATGTCCATATTTTACATTGTTTCGAATACGTGCACAGAATAAAGAACAATGGGTAAACCTGGTTAAGTCTGCTGCCACCTAGATTCCCCAAAGTTCCACATTTACCGAAAATGAGCGGGACAACCTATGTTGAATAAACAACTTACTTGTTGTAGAGCACGAGGTCTGGTTTCCAAACGGTCGAATATGGTAGAATGGTATGGGCAATGCCGTCATACAGTGCAGGATCCCATTTCAGGAATGCGTCTTGCCACGACTACAAAATGAATGGAAACAAATATACACGCACAAGTTCAGTCAGTTAAAATACAAGTAAAAATCAAAACTTAGCAAAGGTATTACAGTCAACTCATTAAGATTAAAGTATGTCTACTATTGGAGTGTAAACTGCATGCAGTGACGTCATCTTAGAGATACGCTGATGAAACTCTGAAAATGCACAGTATACGCCCAGCACAAAAAGAGGCCAGATAACAACTTCCTTTATATCTCTAGGTGAGGGCGCCATACTCAAATGACGTCATAAGCAGGAGGTTTGTGCGATAAACTTGAACAAGGTAACGAATGAATGATTGCAAGGGTCGTGGGTTCCAATCCCACCCGAGTAATACGCCTGTGAAATTTTGTTTACAGTGCTAACACACATCGGTGTATGGGTAAAAACCAAAATTAATATTCGTTATCCCCAATGCAAATTTAACATCTCTTAGTAAAGAATGAAGGTTTGTTACTCCGTTTCCTAATACTGGATGATGCAACTATGACTGGTCATGCATTAATATAATAAATGTTGTTATAAGCCTATACATTGTTGAGTTCTTTTAATAAACACTTATGTACTTACAAACCGTAGCCACAAGCTGGTTGTAATCTGTTGCTTTTTTTCATCCTGTGAAAGAGTGAAAACCGAGCTAAAGTTAGTGAGAATTACGCATCATGCAGCAAGTCCGTGGAGACGATCAGTGTATTTTATTCCGTTGTTCTTTTGTCTTGGTGCATTGCAAAACAAATCTACATTTTTGTGTTTCACTGCAATCAGCCCGCTATCCCTGGAGGGTTTGCCCTCGTCATGTGACCTCGTCAGTTGACCACAGCAAGCTTGAGTTGCGTCTGAATTTACAGGTCAGCCAATTAATACAATCTTTTGGAAGCTACGGAATTACATGTTTAATGCATTGTGATACGAATGCAGATTGCACAGTGGGTTCAGCGTCAGTTTCGGTTTTGTGGCGCAATCCTTTTGCAATAAGTATATAACCTTATTATTATAAAAATGGGTGGATGGTTTAAGATCTTTTTTTATGCAGTTGTTTCAACCAGTTAAAATAAAATACAGCACTGAAGCAAGTAATATTTCGAGAGAAGTTTTTTATTATTTCTAGACCGTGTACGTTATGTAAATATGTGGAAGTTTGTACCTGTGTCTTATAAAAAGTACCCGACCCCAACCAATAAATCTGCACCCCTAATCGATACACAACGGTGTAAGGGTAAAATCAAAGTGAATATTCTGTACCTCCATTCAAATTTAACAAATACAATTCAAACACTCTTGTAATTTCTTCACCATAACATACCATTTCGGCAATCATCTGTAAGGCTGCCCCGAAGGTAACTACGACGGTCTCGTTAAAATTAGCAACCGGTCTGATTTCAGGGTTGTGTTTGTCCAGTAAGTCATGATAAAGACGTACCTCGTGCGACTCTACCTGGTATGACCCTGCATTTACACCTGCGGGAAATTCAATTAATTGATGTGAGTACAAAACAACACGTGCTTATTAGGGGCTTTGTTTTACTTGATTAAATATTAGACTTTTAGAGCTTGAGGGACATGTGTAACAATTGGTAATAATCAATGGCAAAGTATACACATTATATGTGACTCAACAAATACATGACATAACAAACATGTGAAAGCTTAAGGCTCACTCGGTTACAGAAATGGCGAGAAGAACAAACAATAATTGAAATTGTGTCCACTATTTTCAAATATTGAGTTTTAGACTTGGATAAGCCTTACCGATGGTTCGATTCCATTTTCATGCACTTCGAACAAACGATTCCAAATGTTGTCCAGACTATCTTGAAACAATATAAACTATGTGCAAATCTGTGAATATTATGCTCACTCTAACCGATGTTATGATAAGGCGTTCATTGACAATTATGTGTTTTTCAATAAGACGATTCATCAATAAAGCCAGGTAGGCCTACTCTCCTTTCAAGATGCAATGCAGGTACATGAACACTTATCAAGTGAAACATTTGTCCATATCCAAGACATCTATGAGTGACGTCAATCTAAAAAACGGGTCTGTATACTTTTTTTTTTTTTTTTTTTTTTTTTTTTTCTATTGACATCCAACAGCGGAAAGCCGCCACTTACAGGAATCGTTAAAAACTATGTACGTAGGAGCCTACATGTTTTGTACGGGAATATCTTTGGTATTTGTCCTTACTTAAAAATTATGTACAATATATACGGCCCTGATTTTACATGTTGACTGGTGGAAAAAATCCTTCTTTAAAATCAACGTCGTAGTAGGTGTGAAACCCAAATGACGTCATCTTTCGAGTGACGTCATAAATGTACAGACCTATTTTTCTCAGAAAGATGTCAAAGCATGTTGACATTTGCAATGAAAGGGTATCGAATAACATGGTAATTTGAATCAGTTGAACATGAGGTTAGATACTTTCAAATTTGTCCCCATCCTTATGTAAACCGAGTAACATATCACATTAAGCTGGACATTCCCTTCATCTGTAAAATTACTCTTGCTGGTGAGTTCTAAAGTCAACATGCTTAAGATTAATGTATGCCTAAGTCTGAATGGTCTAACCTATTTCATACAGAATAGAGTATTGCACTGAAATCAGCAACACAAGCCAAGACCAGGGATGATATTCCCATCCAGCCAAAGTACCATGTTAAGTGAACTTGTATTTGTTTCATGTGTATTTACAAACTGGTTCATTTTAGTTTGTCGAGCAACAATGTCTACCTACTTAGTTGTGTAAAACTTGGCCCGGCTTTTGGGTAACTTTCCGTATCGGTGTCAGGACACTTCGTACCTTTGCGCATACGGAAACTTTCCCCCTTGCCCTTTCAAAAACGAAGCACTTTAAACGTGAACTTTGCATAACTATAATGTTTGTTTTTGCAAAAGATAGTTAATGGCCTAACGTTTCCGACGTTTCAACTCTTAAGGTAGTCTCTCTCTTTGTTACACAGAAGCTGTTTGGGCTGGTTGTTGTACATTTCTACCTCACCATTGAGGTAGGAATTAGGCACTGGAAATCACAAATAGTGCTAACAGCAAACACCGTATTTTTAGGGATAAATCAAATGTAAGTGTTTACCTTGTAGTGTGAGAAGAAATGTTGACACAAATATCAGCAGATGCATCATCGTCGATTGGTATCTTTAGACACGGAAAACAGCAGCAAAATAAATCCGCTTGTAGTGTTTACAGCCAATGTTGAACTTCGCAATACAAATCCACATGAAGCTTAAGGGTTGCAGTGATGTAAGACCATTCTATCAGATTGACTCTGCAACATCAATCTGGTCATGGATTGGTGATCGGGTACAATGGGTTTGGTCTATTGATGAAAAAGGTGATAGATACCAGCTGGTATCTCCAAATGGGTGGCTAACAATAGAACGCATCTAATCTCTTGTTCGATCAAGTCTCGGAGTCTTTCAGACAAGAAGCTTCACCTATTGCGTACCACGGAGGTCTTCCTCCATGGTAACCATGGGCCCAGTCTCATAAAGCTGATAAGCAGAAAACATTGCTTAGTAAATTTATATGCCAAGCAAACAATGAGTAACCAGTCGTAACAATTCGACATTTTTTGGACTTTTTGGCTGGTAACCAGTTAAGCTATATTTGTCTGTTATTGACAAATTGTTTTGCTCACAGGCTTTTTGAGGTTGGGTCTTGGTTGGATGAGACAGAAGGTATCATCTAAGAGCATTGTTTTTAGTAATTACTCAGAATAATTATTAGCATAATACCTTATTTGGTGACGAGTAATGAGAGAGGTTGATAGTATACAAATATTGACTGCTTCGAGTGCTATGGTTAAAACTATGACTCCCGAGGTGATCCACGGAGCGTTCTATTTTCCCGAGGCGAAGCCGAGGGAAAATAGAACGCTCCGGGGATCACCGAGGGAGTCATAGTTTTTAACCATTGCACGAGTAAAAGCAGTCAATATTTGTTTTATAACACCCCAAACATTTCTAAATACTGTACTATTATTATTAAGTTACAGACCTGAATGCTACAATCCACGGACGATGCGAATACAGATTGCAAACACTTTTACTTACTGTGTTGCATGTAGTGTCGTGCAATCCGAAATGGTTACAGACTATTAATTTATGATCCTCGTACACGCAACGGACGTCTGGGTACTGCACGCCGTGTGCTAGTCTGTCGGACTAGCGCACGGCGCCATGTGCTAGTCTTCGGACTAGCGCATGGCAAACCGACGGCCGTCATGTAGCAAAACTAAGACATGTCATGTGACGCGCTCTAAACCAATGAGCAGGCAGAATCTTTGCAAGGGGTGTTATAATATAAAACATTGTGAGAAACGGCTCCCTCTGAAGTGACTTAGCTTTCGAGAAAGATAGTAATTTTCCACGAATTTGATTTTGAGACCTCAGATTTAGAACTTGAGGTCTCGAAATCAACCTTCTAAAAGCACACAACTCCGTGTGACAAGGTTTTTATTTTTATTTTATTATTATCTCGCAGCTTCTACGACCAACTAATTGAGCTCAAAATATCACAGGTTTGATATTTTATGCATTTGTTGAGATACACCAGGTGAGGAGACTGGTATTTGACAATTACCAATAGTGCCCAGTACTAGTGTCTTTAAGGTGGTATAACTACGGTTAAGACATGGTGAATGAACACCGAGTTGATTATGGTTGACCAATACATTTACAAAATCTTCAAATACTCAAGCGTGGTTCGATATTAGATAATTACCATTATTATTATTTTGGGGTTTTGTACACATTATTGAACTAGTCTGAGAATGTTGTTACTTTCAAATATTTATTACATGTCATCGTATAAACAGCTTGATACATCTCAACTATAGATCTATATTTGTATGTACATTGTACATCTATACATTATTTTTACAAAATGAGGCAAATTTACAACTATGTCTCACTCTGTTTGTACTATTCGAAGCAAAGCTGCAATCTAATAAAACAAAATAAAACATCAAAAGGGAAAGAATCAGCAATGGTATTATACTAAAGCTTTTTTCAGGCCGGAGCTGTAGTCCAAGCCGAGGTTTTGAAAAAGGACCGGGATCTCCACCTGTGCATGTGGTTTTGCACTTTTCCAAAACGATAGAGAGAGATTAAACATGCCTCTTCTAACAAAACTCATCTATTACAATCCTACAAATTATAGTTAGACAATTGGTAATAATAAATGGACACAAATATTTTGCATAGTAGAAGTAATTAAAAAACAGTAACGTATTATTCATTAACCTCGTTCCCAGTGGTGTACAATCTCGTCGCAAACATGGTGCTTCGATGGTTGTGGCAAGATTTACACTGTCCATGGTAACGAGGTTGTGTATGCATGTTGGTAAATGCAAATCAAATATGGCCGACTCGGCAGTCAACATTAATAATGTGTTGTTAAAGATGGATTGCACATAGCGTCATCGACCGCCATAGTTGATGATAAACAACTCTCAGCCAATGATAGACTTTCATGCGTGCACGTTTTATCAAAGATAGTGCTCAATGACGTCACGTGCAAACAATCATTAACTAAACAAGTTAACAAATGTTGTAAGTACTACTTGTTAAAGTATAGATTGCCTATAGCGTCTACTTATATAACATTTCGATTTCGCCTTTAACCAACCAGTGTACGTTTAAATTGTTTATCGCAGAGGTAAAGTTTCGTTTAAAATAAGATACAATTTTGTTTTAAAAAAAATTAAGATTGTCCAGCACTTTTCACAAATAATTTGTCAAAACATTTTATATAGCGATTTTATCTACCATGGCAGGGACCACCAGGTTGGTTATTATGAGCATTTATTTTATATGTTAATTCCCCGGTTTATTGTTCCGTAAAAAGGGGAAAAGTTACAACAAGTCCTCTTCCAAAGTAAACGGCTTGGGTTGGCACAGGATTCCAACGGTGGTAACAATAGTAGTGACCAAGAAAGTCCACATAAACATCCTATCGAACACCAGCGCCACGTACTTCCACTCCGTCAAAATCTCCTCATCCGAATCTTCATCTTTAGCGCGTTTAGTCAGAAACTTAAGATTATCCAAGATGGAACTCACAGTCTTATCAAAGTGCTCTGATGCGGGTTGAATCGTAGATACCACGTTAAGGTTCTCGTTACCACTGTGAAGTTTCTTGTCACTCCCTAGACCACCATTAGTGATGTAGTTGTTCTCGACGACTGTTTCCTGCGGGGCCGGAGCGACTTTCATTGTGTTCTTCATGCAAAGCACCTTGGCTATGTAGTTGAAGGATAAGTTACGGAGCCAAGCGGGTACTGGTTTGGTACCGGGCAGACGGTAGTGCAGGTACAAGACGAAGACTGTCATGACTGTGGACGCTGAGACTAGTACGATTGTAGCCAGGTAATATTGCCCTGCAAGGAGAACAAACAAAATCAAATAAGTTCAATGTCAACCTAACTTTATTTTGATTTAAGCCTTCAGTTTCCCTTACAGCGACGTACGACTTTTGTTGTCGTGGGGGACTCCGTAATTTTAACTTCCATTGTAAATCTAGAGCATATGGTCTATGGAAACATAAAGTCAAATATAAAAAAAATCGATGGGTTGAGATTGATGATTATGTAATAAGAAATGTTGGTCGAAGTTTCGACCAACAAGGCACGGTATGGTCTTCAAGAAAATTGCGTGTGTTAATTAATGTTTGTAAGTTTATCATAAGAATATTAATCGTGTGTGTAAGTTTTCATCTAACGTGTATAAAACCAGTTGTTCTCGTAGATTAATCAATGTTAAAGGGTGCCTCAACTTGCAACAGTGCTTAAGGATAGGGCGAATATACACCACTATGGCTCGTCAATACACTGAATCGTCAGTGTTAATGTGTTATGTGTTTAGTTGTTGTCCAAAGTAACTTTGTAAAATCTTAATTTATGCTTGAATATTAATCGTACAGGTCATAAACGCAGGACTAGATGGAGAAACGCTTAAATTGTTTTGGGGGTAAAGAACTGTGCTAAACTGAATCGTGAGCTGCTATGTCTAAATTTCGCTCGGCTCCAGCGCCTTGCCTGATCACCAAAGGCGCTGGGATTGGCAAACGTATCAAGCACGTGCATTGGTCCTTCTAGAAAATGCTCAGTCCCATCATGCATCACACTTACACCGCAATGAACTACATATATGACGTACTTCCTCGACGTGTTAGTCGACAGGGTAAAAAGAAACCGTGCAATTTCGAGGCATGTTTGTGTAGATCATTGTATTCTACTTTTACAATATCTTTCCAGCCATATACATTTTACAACAAATGGTTACAGAACGATTTTCAAAGACCAACTCGACATATCCAAGGCAACGTGTTCCTTTAAAGTAATTCTGAAGCGCACATACAATAAAATTGTCTACAGTCGAAACTTTTTTCAAAGCCTTACCAATAAGAGGCACCACTTCTGACGTAGGCGGCATCGTTTCAGCCACTAGGAGAAGAAACACAGTGAGGGCCAGCAGGATGGTGATCCCCAAAGTCACCTTCTCCCCAGAGTCAGCCGGCAAGTAGAAATCCAACACAGTAATCAATGAGATCAGCATACACGGTATCATCAGATTGAACATATAAAATAGAGGGCGTCTTCTGATGACGATGGTAAACGTGACGTCAGGGAACGGTTCCGGACAGCATTGGTAGTACGCGATGTTATTTCTGACCGGCATTCCGACGAGGGTCCACTCTCCGTTGTCGATGAAGGCTGAGATGTCCCCGGAAACTGAGCGGTTTGACAGGAAGATCTGGAAGCCGTTGTAAGCCCAGGAGCTGAACTTCATCGGGCAGTGCTGTTCGTCGAACGGGAAGTAGGACACGTCAATCTTACAGGTGCTTGTGTAGATGGCCGGTGCGTTCCAATAGACTATGCCGGTGTTTGTGATGACTGCATTGGTCTCCATCATACCACTAAACCCAGAGTCGGCACTGGGGGAAAAGGTAAAAGGTGTTTTTAATGTAATAATACATGACACAAATTAGTGTTGTTATCAATAAGTTATTAAGTTGCACAAACGCTAAAGTTCAGCAATAAGGGTGTATATTGATCTGCTTTAGGTAATTAAGGGGAAGGTACACGTTTGGTAATTACTCAAAACAAATATTAACTTAAAAACTGACTTGGTAACGAGCATTGGAGAGCTGTTAATAGTATAAAACATTGTGGGAAACGACTCCCTCTGAAGTAACCTAGTTTTTCAGAAAGAGGTAATTTCTAACTGAAATAATAAAAGACTCTCAGGCAGAAGTATTTTATTCCTATCTGAAAGCACACACATTCGTTCAACAAGGGTGTTTTTTCTTTCATCATTTTCTCGCAACTTCGATGACCGATTGAGCTCAAATTTTCACAGGCTTGTTATGTTATACTTATGATGGGATACACCAAGTGAAAATACTGGTCTTTGACGATTACCAAACGAGTACAGTGCCTTTAAAGACTGGAATTATATCTACCTCGAGAACCGACCTAAGTGACACTTCTCGTATTTCCCCTAAGTACGGGGCCAATTTGTAAGAACTAATCGTGTTTTAAGTTAAAAAGTTAAAAACCCAAAGTGTTGCCGGTCTTACTTTGTGTACAGCACGATATCCGGTCTCCATATTGAGTCAATAGGAACAATCAGTCTGTCTGTTCCTCCATAATTATCAGCATCCCAAATGAAGTTGCTGTCCGTCCATTGCTGGTATGAATAAGCAAACAAAACAACAATGATTTAATCGTTTACAAATAAATGGGCCTTCGTCAAGGTGTTGTCATTTTGACGCATGCCGTTAACGGCTTATGTGCTGCTAGTTTCTTCAAAACCTTGATTTTGGACGTCACAAACTACGTTTCAAGATGTCTTGAAGAGAGATTTGGTAGACTTTAACATCACGGCCTCAGATGGCTAACCACCGCTCCAGCTGGTGGTCTATGCTGTAAGATGGGATGAGACACGATCACCAACAAACTGACAATATGAGGAGAGGAAGATGTCCTTGATGGATGCATCTAAAGTTGACATTGTTGTCCGCGACAAACGTCTGCCAACTGACGCGTCGTGACGGATTGATATTGAAACCAACATTCGTGATCAATCTTACGAAAAATTCAGAATTGTACATATCATTATAACATATTAAATACATTTCATTGATAAACACAAAATAAACAATTAGCAATCCCTTAAAACAAATTCACTCATGCAAGTCTTCCTGTTTTCGCTAATAACTTACCATTCGCATCCACAGGTTGACTGTAATGACCTGGTTCTTCTCATCCTGTTTTGAAAAAAAAAAAAAAAAATCATACCTGGTCAAAATATTTACCTTGATTTATAACTGTATGATAAACATTTCGTCCTAATGGGAGTCAATAATTCGACCGTGAGTAGTATGTTCTTAAAAAGGAGTTGTAACTCGAAGTGTGTGGTGCAGGTTGTTGTCCTGTTGACTTAAAGGGAACGTTACCAAGGGAACCAAGTGGAGGTAATTAATAACAATGTTTGAAAGACCACGACTTCAAAGAAATGCATGTTGGGTTTGTTACAATTTGAATCTGAGAAAAACTTCATGCCTGATGCAAATCCATCAAATTCGTGCAACGAGGGGTTTTCTATCTTTCAATTCTTGCAACTTCGATCGACCCCAAACTTTCACATGTTTGTTATGTTTAAAAGCGTTTAAGACACTGGTCCTTCACCATATTGTTACCAAAAGAATACCCTGCCTTAGTCTATGTGTGTCATGTATTATCAATTAAGTTGATAATTGTAATGTGTACAGTTTGGCTCCGGATAAATAAGTCAGCAATTGGTAGCTTGAATCTCTTCAGCTAATAAATAAATAATGTTCAACACATGCGCCCAAACACAATGGCAAAACAATTGCAACGTTTTACATACGTTACTAATCATTACGTCACGGCCATTATGTGTTATATTTACCATTTCTATGATTTGTTGAAGTGCTGCACCCAGCTTGACTTGAACAGCATCGGATGAATTAGCAACAGGTCGGATGACTGGGCTGTAGTTAGAGAACATGTCGTTCAATAACTGGTACTCATCAGGAGAACCATGTGCACCTGTATAGCAGATAGAAAAAAAGGTTAATAATAATAATAACCCGTTTTTATATAGCGCTTTTCACACGCGGAGGGCGTCTCAAAGCGCTTCACATTATTACCTCTGGTCACTGGGCCTTAAATCACTCCTTAAACCATCTCAGCTCCCTGGTGGGGAGTATACAGCCTTGTGCAACATTAATATGCGTTACTCGGCTAACTTAATCACAAGAACCATCTCTGCCCTCGCAGGTACCCATTTACCCATGGGTGGAGAGAAGCAATTATAGTTAAGTGTTCTTGCTCAGGGATACAAGTGTCACGACCGGGATTCGAACCCACACTCAGCTGAACAGAAGCATCAGGGCTTGAGTTCGGTGTTCTTATCCACTCGGCCACGACACCCTACGTTTAATGAAGGGATGGTGCACAATAATTGTTATATAGTATATTCATTTTGTCTTTCTTTTGTTGTTGTTTGGTGATGCTCAAGTGAGATTAACGGATATTTATATTATACATTTCTCATGAGCTGTGGTGTTTCTGAAAAGCAGCAAGTATTATTAGAACCACTTAACCTAATAGAGGGACTTACTATATTGATGTCGCCGTATGTCATAAAAAATATGTTAATATGTTTTTAAAACTATTGTAAGACTCTGTAATTTGTCATTCGGGTCACCAAGTTTGTCAATTTTAATAAAACTCAAAATTCAAATCTAACCTAAATGTATCGTCACCTTCTTAATTTCAAATCCTTGATCTGTTGTTTATTTGATGGGAAGTTTGTTTGTTCGTATGTTTTGTTTGGGGATGATTTTGTTTTACATCTCTGCTTCAGGATGTGAGTTTTGACGGGCTTTTTTCTCCCCCTTTTTTATGGGGGAGGGGGCCATTTTCAATATAACACCTTCAATACAACTGTGGATGCTGACTCATTGGAGAAATAGGCGTATGACGACTGCTCGTCTTACGTTCAAAGTAATTGATTTTGGTCAATCGACTTAATTTGCATTCAATTTCTTCTGTAAGCGCTATTAGGTAATTTGTCCACAAATGGAAGCAATTGTTTTATCCACTTTCTTCTTCTCGGTTGAATCGATATCACAAATGAAGATTGCTGATGAGAAAGCTTGTACATGTAGAATCGTAAGTACACGAAGACAACATGGTACAGTGTTTACCGTCCACTAACCAAACATGATTCGATTTCATCATTTAAAAAAAAAAGGAAAAAGAAGTAGAAGAAAAAAAAACGTTGTTGAAAAAAATAATAATTGAATCAATAAAAACTAATAATTTCATCCGAGAATCTTCGCATGAGGGTTTGATGCACCCGTAGGTTGAACTTTCAAATGATAGAAAAGGCACCCCAGGACGTCTTCAACAAACTGACGATCGATCTAACCCACATTCATAAAATGAATCAGATATCGACTTGGTTCGAAGCATGACAATTCTACAATTGTAAAGTTGTTATCGTTCCACAATGCCATCGAGATGGAAACCTTGGTGAATGTTTGAGAAAAGCAAAATCGTAAAATCCACACCCTGGTGAAGTTGGTGCGTTAACAATGCAATTGCAATTAAAGAAGATATGAATAAACATAATGAACAAAATTTATAACAATTCAGATAAATAGAGCAAAGTACTTGTATATTTATTATTAATATTTTGTTTGGACCGTGGGCACAGCCATTCCATCTTAGGTATACGTTTTTGTTGTGTCCATTGTATGAACAAAAGTTTAAAAACCACTGATAAAATGATGAACACAAGTGTTTGAGTGTGTCAAATACAAGATTCGCAATTAGTATATCGTTGTTCATTTGGTGCCTTATTACCTTAAAAACAAAACTTGAAAACGAAAATGTAATGTCTTTTTCAAAATACCTTTATGTTAACTTGTATGAAGCCCTTTTGTTACTACAATGTGAGAGAATGTTCTATTAATGTGCTTTATAAACTAAACATTTATCAGAAAAAGGGGGTAGGGGAAATACGACATCAATTTTCGTTGATTCTGATGTGATGAAATCACAAAAAAGATTACAACTGTACACACATGTAAATCCACAGTGTTACAAGCACGAACCACTTCATAAAGACTACCTCTTATTCCAAGACTTGTGGCCTTCGATCGATCCAGTGCACGGTGCAGACGGTTTTTCAGTTATAAGACAAATACTATCGACTTTTCTTATTCTGCAACGGTTCCTCGAGAGGTTTAGAGAATGATAGAATGGCGACTGGGTTGAGAATGTTACTTAGGTAGGCCTAATCCCCAAGACGCTGTGCCAAAGTTGGCTTTGTTATCTTCCCAAGCAAATAGCAACAATTCAATATTAGTGTACGCCCAATAGAATGATATTGACGTACATTGCAGACACTCGTCATGTAACTTAATTTTCTTGCTTTTTATACGAATACAACTATTTTAGGGCGAAACTTGTTGAGTTTCAACAGAAAATGAAATAATGTATAAGCTTTGGTAAACTGCTTACTACAGCAAAGAACGGTATGAATGGGAACAACACACATCGGTGGCCTGAACGTTAGCAGATTCTTTCTCGAAGGCTAACGATGTCTGGCTTTCGAGAAAGTTTCTGCTAGGATCGAAACTTCACGCCAGTAACTATGTTTTGCTTCAAACAAATATTTGCTATAGAGGTTAAAGCCACCCGCAACGCACATTGTCTCATTATGTATTATGTGGTCATTTAACTATATTTTAACAATACATTTTGCGTGCATAAATCTGACTGGTGTTAGCGGGTGTTGCGGAACTGTTGCTACAATATATCTGGAAAACTCATATAAAACAGACCCACTTTGGAAAGGTTCCAAGACTCACTTGGCTATTTCTTTTAATCATGGAAGTACGAATTTCACTCATTTTGTGAGATGATTTTCATCCAACAATGCAAACATATTTCACAAAAATCATTGACTAGAGTGTTGGTTAAAGGAGAAGCGAAATGGTGGACAGCCGTAATGTTTAAAAAAATAAAAAAAATTTTTTTTGTTTCATTTTCGTTTCACAAACTTTGTTGGATACGGGACTCGAGTGAGCAGTTTAGTCAATCCTCAAAAACGTTCAACTTTGAAAATATATCAAGGAAAACCATTCGGGAAACTTAATCAACGTAGGCTACATCATAACAAAGTTGTTCAGATATCATTGCATTTCATGTAGCACAAACAAAATATATTTTGAGTGGTCTTCTTGCAAGTTAGTTTTCAGGAAGGCTTCCCTTTCCTTTAAGTTTGGTGCAGTGTCCTACCGGGCACTTAAGAGAATCCAACTCAAGCTCTGGTGTTTCTGATCAGCAGAGTGTGGGTTCGAGTCCCGGTGTCGCATGCAATTATGTCCTGTATGCAATACTATCCGAAGGACATTATTACATGTGCAATAATGTCCGCCGGACGGTTTTGCATATGCAATCGTGTCGCCCGGAAGCTGCTCCATAATGCAATTGTGTCCTTCCGGACACATTTGCATATGCAGTTGTGTCCGCCCCCGTGCAATCTGTCCTTATAGTAAATTAAACGGAGACCAGACAACTCGTCCGTCGGACAACTCGACGGTTCAGACGACTGGACGGTTACTGTAGAGTTGTCCGAACGGACGAGTTGTCTGACATTCAATAAACGCCCTTGGTCGACGGAACACGTTCGCCATTTTTTTACAAGCTAAGTGCATGTCGTGAATGACATGGGAAATGTTCGGCCGTTGGGTATTCGCTGCAATCATAAAACACGTGAATATTCATAAGTAGGATTTGAAACTTTGCATGGTAGAAATACGATATAGAAAGGTTTGCGGTAACACCATGTAATGACTATCTCAAAAATGAGTTGGGGTGTTTCTGAAAAGAACCGTTGGTTTCAACTCGACGTTTCGATCAGTATGCTCTGATCGTCTTCTTGAGAATGCTTTCGAGTTGAAACCAACGGTTATTTCCAGAACCACCCCAACTCATTAGAGATAGTCATTACATGGTGTTACCGCAAACCTTTCTATATACATTGTAGTGAATATTAATGCTGCATTACGTAGGTTCGTGCATGCACGCTCCCTACGCGCGCACATACATATACAGTCATGTACATGTCTGCCGGACGGTTTTTGCATAGCCCTGCACATGATTGCATATGCAAAAGTGTCCGGAGCGGACAGTATTGCATGGCGGACAAAATTGCATCTGACACTGGTCGTAAAACTTGTGTCATTGAACAAGATGCTTTACAATAATTGTTTTTTTCTTCGGATGCCGCATTAAGCCGAAGATCCCGTGTAGGGGCCTACTACGATTAGTGGTATTCCTACACGTGTAGGCACACACGTAAAATAACACAGAACACTTGTGGTGGAAGAGGGGGTTCTTGTTCACATAGCAAGCACCCTTGTTTACATGACTATTTCCTCAGTCTTGTGAGCTAAATGTTAAAGTTCATTTATGAGACATCATTTGTAAAACAACCAGAAACACGTAATGGTAACAACACATTCAAATATCCAATGCTGATACACTGTCCCACCCCTTGCTAATTGGATGGTATTTTGAGTTGGTCTTTGAGGGCATTCGGCTATTTCTACCTCCATGGCTAGCTATACAAACCGCCATGATGTTCTTATCGCTGCCTAAATCCATAAGTATTGTAGGATGAGCAGAGAAGGACAATAAACCGTCACAACCCCGGGGCATTGTGGATTGGTATTTTCTTTAATAATAACCCGGATTGGTTCGTATGAAAGAGCCCTTCTCGGCTATGTTAATGTTGGTGTAACTCTCTATTCTTAAGGGTTTGTAATCCCTTTTGGATCCCACAGCCAGCATACACGACAAAAAGGAAATTCGATTTACTAAAACCATATTCAGCTGCAGTATATAGAGTCTGACACAAACCACTAGAACCGTCGTGTCGTCGGCCTATAGGTTTATATACTGTTATTCTGAAGCTGTTAACAATAACGAGCTTTCCAGCCTAACATGACAAAAGTATACAAGAAGTCAATCAGGAACAAGTACACTTTAAAAGTAGTGTTTAGATTTCAACACATTTCTAAGCATAATTTGTGTACTTTGTCACATTTTTTAACTAAAACTTGCTTTTGCTAAAGATTCGTGTGTGTGGGGGGGGTCTGAATCCCACAAACCATTTTAAGCAGGTGTTCATCATTTAATCATGTTTAAAAGTTTGGAACACCATTTTGTGTTTAGAATGTTAACACAGTTGTTATGTTCTCTTTCAATATTTGTATAGTATCCTTCAACGAGTTGCGTTGACCAGAATGTGTTCCTACCTGCTAACAGTTCCTCGAACATGCTTGTGTATCACTGAGCGTTTTTGAAAAGAAGAAAAAATTACAACCAAAAAGATGTTTTCTTTGCGACTTCCATTTGTGTCGTGCATGTGGTTGAGGGCGATGTAGAATGATCATTTTAAAAAGGAATTGTAAAGTTGTACTAAGTAATTTACTTTGTAACCCCCAATTGAATGCAAAGAAAACATGGCTATAATGAGTTGGTGGAAGGCCCGTGGATATTGTGCATTCACTTTTTGTTTCATTTATTTCGGGCTGCAATTCGTAAACGTCCAAACACTTTACAAGGACCAGCAAGAGTGAACTTTAGCTCAAAAGACAAATGGCTGTAACATTATGGAAAGGTTTGCGGTAACACCATGTAATGACTATCTCTAATGAGTTGGGGTGGTTCCGAAAAGAACCGTTGGTTTCAACTCGACGTTTCGATCAGTATGCTCTGATCGTCTTCTGGAGAAAGCTGTAACATTTTGACTCCCGCGAAGCAGCAAACACATTATAATTACAAACAGTTAGTGTCTCGCGACATTGTTATAAACGTTCTTAAAAACAACATTAAAACTTTGTTGTTATAGCTAATATAAGTTTAGTATAGTCTGGTTTTAAAGAACGGTTGTTTACAAACTTCAACCAGTGGGATTACTCTGTTATCTACATTAGGCCTATAGAAGAGTTTCTGTCCCACCTCAAGAATATTATAACTATTTATAAAGGATGTGATTAGTAACAGAAGCGATTAAAACATTTAATTGTTTTCAATGTTCAATTGTCTTCAATGTTCAGACTCACCACTCGTTAAAATAACCAACAACTTGTTCGAGTGTTGTGTTTTACTACACACCAATTCAATGTTCGAAATATCTACTTATGGGTGAACTTTGAGAGATACTTTATAAACTGTAAGACCCTTTATGTCACCGAATCATCACCAATGTATAAGGACCGGTTTGTGATCTGCAGAGCACCACTACCAAGAAACATTGATGTCACAAACGAATGTTTTACATTGCAACAGGCCGTGGTATAAACAACGTTTCACGCGCAGAGTTCGGCCTGAGTAGCGTCAACTTTATGAAAGCCACGACGGGGATTATTACATCTACATCTATTCAGCGCAAACCTTTCTATTACATGGTACCTTCTGGTTAGTGTATGTTGGTCAAAATGGCATCGGAACACTTTAATGTTGCAGTTAAACACACCATTTCGCTGTAATAGTATAATGAGCGAGAAAGAATTGGTAGAGAAACAATAAATTATCGGGAGCCAACTCCGTCCCGGAACGGAAGGAGTGGAAAATGAAGTTGATACACAGAGAGAAGCAAAATGAAACCAAGAACAAACAATAGTTACCGTATAAGAAGCAACCAAAGATGACCAAAAGTGCCGACCACATCTTGACGATAAAATCCAGTTTCCACTTTATTTCTCCAATGTTTCTCTTCTCCGGCCAGTAAGGGCAAACCAACCCCTTATTACATTAAAAGTGTATCAAGTATAGTGTCTACTCGTTGAGTAACGGGTAGGCCTAACACAACTATTCGGGAATAAAGGATTGGTCCGTTAGACATGTTACGTCATCTTTCTTTTTGTGTTGCTACCGCAATCCACAATGGTCATCCGGACAGTATGTAGCTGGTCACTCATGGTCGCTCTGTCCAAAGTGGGATGGCGATATACATTATTGACCACTAGTACCAGCGATGACACATGATTAGAAATTGATCGTGTTGAGCATTAGACAAATTAAAAGGTTTGGGTAAAATTCTAGGTAATGATTTTGTTACTGTTTGACGGAAGCAATTAAGACATGCAGGTCATTGATAAGTGGAAAAAAAACTAGGAGGCTGGTTTGAAGCAAGTGACGTAACTATAGGGGAGGGACACGTTCCTAAAATATGCCCCCAACCCGATGCCCCCTCCCATTTTAAATCTGTACTTTTGAGATTGGCAATCACCCGAATAAAAAGTTTAATTTCCTAAGCTGCTATGTAGTATTTAAAGTGAATTATAAACTTGTTTTTCTTCTGCAAGCAATGTGTTTGTTTTTATAATTAAATTAACTATTAATCAAATTTTTCGGTTAAATCTCTCAAAAATCGGGCATAGCATCCTAAATAGTTTCCACAAGCGTTTAAACTGAAGATGTATACAATATAATTGATCTGTATTATCGAATTAGGCCACTAAGTTCGGAATAACTCTCTTCAAGTTCTACATCAAAGTATTTGACAAACTTTGAAGATACATATTGTGTTATGTTTATGTTGCTTAAACACGCGTTTAAAGGGCATGCACTTTACGCCCTCTACGTTCACATAAAAATGGGATATTTACACATGTATACTGAGTGATATGAAAGAAGACAAAATGTCACTCCGTTCGCCCCTATCCAAGCTGTAGGATCGATCAAACAGTTTTTTCTCTCTGTTTTCTCAAGTACAGAGGACAATTTCCGGCCGAGAGAAACCCTAAGCATTAGGGGTCGCTAGAAATCCCCGGGCCTTCGGGGGCTCAAAGTATAGAGGTTGGCTGTGTAGATTTAGCTTCGGGGACACGGCAGTGATAATTAAGCGTGAAAAGGACACGCCGTGTTTCGCGCTTCTGGTTGCAGTATAGTGGTTGCAGTCAATTGCTTTGCCACGGCCGCGGATTTAGTGTAACTGTATTTTTGTTTTCTCTCTTTTTCCTCAGAGGCGAATTTTTAAAGAGAAGATTACAGACTTTCACTCACAACTCGAAGCAGTCTCATTAAATTTATATTGGAAAATAGTCCATCAGAAATGAATATGAGAAACAAAATCACATGTGGATCGTTTAAGAGAGGATTTCAGACTTCAACTCGAAGCGGTCATTAAATTTCCATTGCCAGAACTAAAGTAATTTGACAATTTCCATCAGAAGTTAGCGTGGGAAATATAATCACAGTTAGAATAATGTCAAATTGAATGTGCAGTTTTCGTTTTGTCTGATTGATGTTGTTGTTGCTGTTGTTCTAATGTTCGCTGCCTTATGGCGACCGGTGACAAACCGAAGTAGGGGAAACAAACAGTCCAAATGGGGAATTCCACAAACTGGGGCGCTTCATTGTGAATTGTATGTAGGCCCTACATAGATGGGAAGAAATGAAAGGACAAAAGATGTAACCAAATGGATGTAAGGAATGTAATCATCATTGGTGCTTTTTCATTCTTCCCAAAATGATTTTGTGTATTTTGTGTAGAGAAGATATCATCCTTGGGTCTATAGTTTCCTTTTCAGATATAACCACAAATGGCAGAAAAAATACTACTGCCATTTCCAAAATCAGGGCAGTTTGAAGGTTGCCTACTCCTGAAATTATACAAATAGATCCGAGGCCAAAGCTCAATCTTTGTCACTGTTTCTGAGACGAGAGGCCAAAACCATATATAGTGGCATTGACAAACTGACTTACAAATTCAGCAGATACCTTTTATTTTTATAAGTATCAGTAGCACCACAGCAAAAAATGTTATCTGTAAAAAATGTGACTCAGCATGTGAGAAGCTGGTGGGACCTAAATAGATGCCCCCGATACATTTCCCCCCATGCTTTACCCACACATAGACAATTACAGCGACCCACTTCAATATTATATTATTGAACACACCATAAAAATGACTTCAGGGTCTATTACTCTGACCCATATAGGTCATAAACGTGTGATATTTGTTTGGCAAACTGAATGCCAGCAATCTTCAAGATTCATCCCAACCAAAATATGACTGGACACGTTTTGAACACGGCCATGGTGGAATACACCGGGAGCCTAACTGCATAATGTTAAGCACTGACGGTTCTAGATGTTATTTTCTCGACATATGTTTGCATTCGATTCCTCTCTAAAAACCCAACTCAATTTCTCCCACAGCCCTCATCGGATCGATTCGAAACTCTGCTAAATTCCCTTAGTCAGGGTTATAAAACCGGCCAGGAGAGTGCATGGTAATGCACCATGATTTTAATATTGTCCATGTAGATATTGATCCTTATGGATAATACTCGCCATGTTTTGAAAGCCCTCGGGACAACATGAATCTTGTGAAAACCCCTGTCCGATCTGGTGAGAGCTTGTCGTTGGTGCTCAAAAAAAATCTATACAGGTTTGCTCCCAGGTGAGCAGTGCACCAGCCAGCAATCCATCTAGTTGATGGCTTCATTTTGTTTTCTTCTTGAGAAAGAAGTCACTGAGGGATGGCCACGGCCAGTGATCTCTGTTTCAGAGGGACAGGTGTACTATGGTCAAGATTGCAGAGCAATATCATGAAGGCATCTAAATCGTTTTTTTGTTCTTCTAAAATCCCCTTGCCTTGCAGCAGTAATAGATAAACGATTTTTGCAACACTAATATTGCACAGAGATTCTGAATCTGAATTACATAGTTAGCAAAGCATTTTAAAGAGAAAGTCTCGCCAATTTGTTGTAAAAACAATTAATACATTTCAGTTTTAGACGTGGGAGTAAAACCCTTTCAGGGAAAAACCCACGCAGTCAAAATGTGTATTTTCCCGTTCGGTTTCAAGATAATTTCCATCGAATCAAATCGAAAGGTCTGAAAAACGAATGTTGAGTCCAATTATAAATGTCACAACTTGGCCCACAAACGTGTCCCTTTGGGCTTGGACGATTGTGACCATCCGTCACGCACACTACTGTACACAGTTTCTCAACTGTGGATGAATGTGTTCCATATAGCTGCTGCAGTAGCGGATCGTAAGTTGCAAAGCTTTTTTCTCCCACAAATAAATAAGAAAGCAAAATTAAAAACAACCGCAAATGTTTATTAATGTCTGTGTTGTACTTAGCACTGCTTTCCTCGTTGTGTGATTAGTAGAGCGGAGTCTGGTATTTTATCGATATGAACCACTTAACATTTTAGTATGTCAATATCCAATAATGTACAGGTATACAACCAATGGCTGCAAAGATGATATAATTTCTTAAATCCGTTATACCCAATACCTCATATAAAAAACTGTGATATTACAATGGTATAATAACATACAGTTGGCCATATTCTGTACTAGAATAACTATAGCAGTAACTTAACATACACCATTTTTTGATGTCGAATTCGGTGATGGGAAACATGACAAATAAAGCTGTATTTGGGACATCATCGTATTTGTAATGAAGCAAATCGTTATGGAAACTTGAACAAATAAATTTCATGAACAAAACAATATCAGATAAACAAATGTAATCAACCATCAACATAAACAACAACAAGGACACGAAAAACAACACGAACAACAACAACAACAACAACAACAACAACAACAACTACAACAACAACAACAACAACAACAACAACAACTACAACAACAACAACAACTACAACACACAACAGATAAACAAACAAATAAATAAGAAAGCAAAATTAAAAACAACTGCAAATGTTTTTTATGTCTGTGTTGTACCTAGCATTGCTTTCCTCGTTGTGTGATTAGTAGAGCGGACTCAACTCTTTTATCCAAGCGCAACATTCAATTACTGACTCCGGTTAGATTCAAGAAGAATGCCCAAACCCAGACAGTTTCCTCTTAACCGAACAATCCCTCCCTCCCCATACGAAATAGAGAGACATTCCCTGAGTGCCCAATGATTAAACCTTTCCGTTCCTTAGTTCATCTATACGTCTCGTCCTCACCGAGGCCCGCTTGTTGAAACTCTACAAGGACACGTATAAATGCTACACTCGAGGACTCTTGGCTTGACACTTCTTGGGAGATAATGAAGCAGCCATAGTCCTTGCTTGACTCGGTGATGAAGGATGCTATTTAGTCTAGCAGGCAGTGGTATTTGTATGGTATCATGTTTTATTTATGTGCAATTGAGCTGTCTTAACTGTCACCTTATGCAAATGTCATCTTGTAAAGTGTTTGGTTTGGTTTACATGTTAAACTTTGTTTCGCAAACAGCAACACCTCCCTTAATGACAAGCGATGACATAATCGAAAGACACTTTACAATGTTTTATGTAAGGCGCGCGGGAATGATGCAGGAACACGTGACCATTATTTAACATCAATCCATCGTCACTTGAGTTTGTTCTTCTAATAACTCCAATCATTTGCCTAAAAATTGTGGCGCAATCGATGTCGACACTTAGCACTCGCCTTGACACACTATTCTAGCATCTGTCGGCTATCTTAATTTATTAAATGAGGTTCCGAGCGCTCACCAACGCCGAAGGGGGAAAAATGGGTGGCAATCTATTGATTTAATTATGGATAATTTCAGCATCGACTCAACTCCATCAGAGCGACCAAGAGACTGACTGTGATTTTTTTTTTCTTTCTCCCTTCTCCCCTCTTCCTCTTCTCCTAGTCAGCTCAAGGGTTGATGGGATGTGCTAGGAGTGCAGGCATGCAGTGAACTCCAGCGTTCAAGTTGTCATACAGCGCTCCGAGCTGTCAGCAGTGGCCGAGTTTGCAGAGAGATACCAGGAGTAAGTAGGTGACCCTCTACCGACTCCGTCATCATCTTACGGCGAGTGCCACAACCTACAGCTGGGGCAAACCCGACCCCCCTCCCCATCACGCACGCGTGTCACGTTCCCCATCTCCAGTCAGCGCAGGTTACTCGCCCATTTTTGTTTTATGTTGGCTAAATCGTCACCCCGATAATCTTTTGGACGGTGATTTCTTTATGGAGGTACGCGAGAGAGGGCTTATTTTGTAGACGGTGTTTTACCACGGTGCTGTGAGCGGGAGTGTGCCGTTAAACGGTTTATCATGGATCAGTTTCAATTTAACACAGTTCTTGCTTCGCTATTCCTATTCAATGTCATCCAAGGTAAGTAAAACGTTCAATTATTTGTTGTATTTATGTAAAATAATGGTTATATCATCACTTACTTTGTTTTGTTTGAACTTCACGTACCTTTTAACATGACTAATAAAGAATTGAAGTGTCAACAACTCTAAACTGGCTTGTTCTTAACAGTTGTAACAACAGAGCACATTTCTGACACCTTTTAGTGCACAACCTTAACGAACACTTTGATAACCATTGCTTGTGTGTCGAACGTTGATGGCATTTTGTGTATTTTGTGGTGTATTTATAAAGATTTGAAGAAAAAACTGCTACCGGCATCAAACTGTACATTTTACAAAAGAAATTCAATATGATGTTTGTTAATCAATGCAAATGTATTCAAAACCATGTATAATTAAATTTGTTGTGTGTCAGTTTTTAATGTCTATCAACAGTTTGCTTGTATCCATAAGCCGCACTCATGCATTCATTCACCACTCTGCACATTATGTTCAGTTAAGCACGTTAATTTATGCAAAGATGGTTGAGGGTATATTATTTCATTTTTACCCCTTCCCGTTGTCTTTGATTTGCGTTTTTTGCTATCTTCCAGTTCTCTTTCTTGGTCTTAACAACACACCTCACCCGAAGAAATTCAAAATTAAAACATTCCAAAATGCACCGTGATTTTGTTATTTTTCTACTTTGATTTATCTCCCGTTTTTTGGAGTTATAGGCTATAGAATTATTTTCCAAGATTTAATTGAATGGTGTATGGGATATGGCCATTGGCTTTATTTTTATTTTTTACCATCAACATGTTGCAGAGAATCATTCTTACAAGATCTTTGTAAAGTATGATTTTAAAAACGATGTAAATTCTGGCATAGTGTGATTCAAGACATTCAAGTTATAGGTTGCGATTCGCAAGGAAAGTCAGTGAGGGAATTCCGAATAAATCTGTCCAAAACCTCATTGGATTGATGAAGTAATTTCACATGTTTTCATCTCTTTTTTTCCTTCGTTAGACTTTTGAAATATGTTAAGGCTACCGCAAAATAAAATTAACATTGTTACAAATCCAAGCATTAAAAGGGTTTTAGAAGATTACTGCACTTTTCTTGAAGTATACACACAAGTGTGTTCAAAAACAAGTGGTTCACAGACAAACATTTCAGCACATCTCACTCTTCTTTCTCTGAAACTCTTCTCTCTGCTTCAGTGACCGCATGATGGGTTTTATTTTGATTTTTTTTTTTTTTACCTGAAATAATTTTCACTCGACTACTAACCTCACAATGTATAACATGTATATATCTTATTCCCACTACACGTAACAAGCTAACAACACCATGATGTTCTCCTATGGCTGTAAGTTCACAACCGACTCTCTTTACCTGTCTCTTTTATCTCTGTTTTTTCTTGCATTCCTATAAAATTTCAAATTTCGATTTTAAAATAAACTTACTGACAATTCTTTACCTCAATACTTTGAATACGTTTGGTTTCCTTTTTTGATCCAAATTATCAAATCGAAAAAATAAGACACATTTATTTCACTTTTGTTTTCTTCTTCTTATTGCATGAAGCAGACCGGGATTATTTTTTTTATTTTTTTAGCATAGAGGCCTACGGTAAATAACACACATTAAAATATGCTCATTTTGGCACTTTTTATAATGTTAACTACTTTTGCCATTATGAAAAAGTTCTAGCGTTTGCAAAGCTTAGTGAAGAAAAAGTGAACCACTGACTTTAATTAAAGAGGTGTGTTTGATACTATGAAATCTATACATTGAAACTGTTTATCATTTTACAAGGGTAACGACACGGGGCAGACTCGTCGAAATTAGATCTTCCACTTGAACCAAATTTGAATACAATGGCTTCATGAATGCACGTATTTTCCGTAACTTCGTTTTGAGTTTTTGCATGAAGTCATTTGCACATGTCCTGTATTTAAACGTCAGGCATGATCAGCAGGCATGAAAACAGAATAATTTAGAGAATGAAGCAAAGATACCCAGTTCTTGTTATGTTCACGTTGTGCTTGTCTCACTTGTTGCAAACTTTCAAAATAGTACCGACACAAAATTATCTTCTGCTATTTTCTAGTAGTAGTCTTCGAATACTTTGTGTTATATTTCTATATCTGATAATGCACAACATTGTTGAACTAGCTTAACTTCACTCACCATAATCTAGTTTATTGAATGATGTTCACCTCACGAATGAATATATGAATTAATAATGAGTTCCAATAGCATTTGGTGTCTGTCGGTGTTGAAACTAGGGCCATTCATTTTCCAGTTTGTTTTGTATCTGGAACAACATGTTGTAATACCTGTACTACCGTTTACCTTTGCAACTCGAATTCAATAATGCCTTAAAACAGTTGTAAGTGATGGTACAACGTTACTAACAATGTACTGCGTAACTGGTCCGGTTGTCTATGTTTCCAGTTTGCCCTCAATTTTGGTAAACCGAAAAGTGGGAACAAACATTTTTCAAAGGCTGTGGCATAAGTTCACAAAAGCAAGAATGTCTATTCTTTGTTTTCATTATGGAGACCAAGTATAACATTGTGGTTATACGAATCGAAAAGGACCCAGTGTGACGTCAGCATTCCCAAACTAACAAAAAATCTTGTTTGCAACATACCAGTTAAAGCCATTGGACCCTTTCGGTTCAGAAAAAAAAGTTCACAGATTTGCAAATACATTACAGGGTTTACAGAAGGCAATGGTGAAAGACTTCTCTTGAAATATTATTCCATGAAATGCTTTACTTTTTGAGAAAACAGCAAAACAATATAAATTCTCGTTAACGAGAATTACGGATTTATTTTAAACACATGTCATGACACGGCGAAACGCGCGGAAACAAGGGTGGGTTTTTCCGTTGTTTTCTCCCGACTCCGATGACCGATTGAGCCTAAATTTTCTCAGGTTTGTTATTTGATATAGAAGTTGTGGTACACGAAGTGTGGGCCTTGGACAACACTGTTTACCGGAAGGGACCAATGGCTTTAAGGAACCAACCTGTTACAAAATGCCGAGCCTGCTTTCCAATGTTAGAGTTGCCAAATATTTTAGAGACTAGATTTAATTAACGCACTGCTAGACTCACCATGTCAGTTCACTTCTTACTGTTAACATGTCGGGTATTGCACCTTCACATTACTTGACATTATATTAGTTTATTTGTTTGTTTGACCTTGGCCACTCCAAGTTTGCAGTCGGAAGCATTCTTATTAATTTTAATACACGGGAGTAAAAATGTATGTAGACAAATTAAATAAACTATGCACCAAAGGACAACCGAGCAAGAGGTAACGCTAATGTGTGAGCTCATATATTTACAAAATTATTTATGCTTTCTTGGAGAATGCAGAGAAAGATTAAAGGAATTATATCAACACAGTTGGATGATATTATACATACAAGCATATGAATCGGTTTAGGACACACCTTGGTCATGGGCAACATCTGGGAAAATAAATCAACAAAGAAAAAAGGAGAACAAGGGTGTGCAATTTTTGATAGATTAAATTATTCAACTCTTCAATGCAAAGGTATAAACAAAAACGTGAACAGGGTTTATTTTAGAAATGTGACCATGGGATTGGTAAATATGTGAGAACATTGACAAACAAAAATAACATTATTACCACAAACAAAGTAGACTCTTCGTTTGTACTATAACATTAAAGAAAAACTGCAGTACTACTTTCTTTAAGCTATGTTGGGATTATACGTTTAGATGAGTTCAGTAAACATTTGTTTACATATACTATGCTGTCGTTGTTGCTGTTATTATTGTCGTTGTTCGTGTCATTATTGTTGTTGTGGGTGTTGTTGTCGTTGTCGTTGTAGTTGGTGTTGGTGTTAAAGTATTTTTCCTGTTGTTGTCGTCGTCGTCGTCGTCGTCGTCGACGTTGATGTTGTTTTTGTTGTTGTTGTTGTCGTTGTTGTTGTTGTTGTTGTTGTTGTTGTTGTTGTTGTTGTTGTTGATGTTGTTGTTGTTGTTATAACTGCAAAATGTTTTATTATAAAAAATAAAGAACGAACTTTGAAGGCTTCCCCAAAAAAAATATCAAATAGGCCTACCCGATTCCAGTTCAAGCAGACAATGTGACTTTAACTGTACTTTTATTGATACAAGAACCAGCTAGGAAAATGTGCTGGCTTTGTCGCGTCTAATTTCTACGATTCATTTGTATTAACCACACGTTTCTTTCATACAACTGGGGCCTTAAGCGATGCCGACTTAATAGAAATACGGTCCTTTGCAAGAAGGATAATTGGGTCTTAAAGGAGCCAACATAAATATGGAGAGGAAAGGTCTCTTCCTTTGTTCCTGCGGAGGGACTCTTAAATAGAATGAAGGAATGAATGAAACCGACTGAATGACATAAGTGGGTTATCACAACAGTAGGAATGTTTAATTATGAAACATGAACATAACTTATTGCAAACATAGCATCGAAATATATAGCAATAAAATATGCTATAGGCTGCTTGCTTCAATGATAGACTTAAGTAAAACATTAAAGGCTCAACTGATTAAGGTTTTCTTTTCTTTTCTTTTTCACATTCACAAAGTAGAAAAACTGTTCGCGTGGTATAGTATAGGCTCTATAAATATTATACATTCATATTTTTGGGGAAAAAGGAGTTCACCGAGTTTACAACTGCGTTGATACTCCGCCAAACGACGCTTACTCCGATCGAACAAAAATCCAATTCATAAACAAGAAGTCATTAATTAAGATCGGGTTCTTAATTGTAATCTCTTAAGTCATTTTTTTCTGGGTTTTTTTTCTTCAGAATTATAAAACGGATAAATGAATGTTTACAGTTTTTCTTGGCAACTGTGTCTTGTTGTTTGTGTTATAAGTTTGTTGCATTGTGTTTGAGCGTTTTACAGTTAGTGTCTACAGTTGCGCTTACGGCGCATTAACTTCATGGCCTTTCCTACTACTAACAGGCTGACATTATTGTCTTCGTACACCTGATTTTAAAGCACGAATGATAACTATTGGTAGTTTCCTGAATAATGTTTGAGGTTTGAAGTCTTCTTTGACACAAACGCAAACATATACCTTTTCGCAAAATACCCATTGTGCAAAAAGCTATAACTGTTGATTGAGGTGCATGTTGGTCTAGCTAGGGATCAAATTTGATCGCTAGCTAAACCAGCATGCACCTCACTCCATGCAACATCAAAAACGCACGTACTGAGTATTTGCGATACGGTCTATTGACTATATTAGACGAGAATCAGTCCATTCGATATTCATGTTATAACATTATGTAACGAACAATCTTCTCAGGTACACTGTGTACCACTGGAACCTATCGACTGGTGACGACTCTAATGCAGAACTATTCCAAAGTTGTTCGTCCGGCTGAGACTCCCGATGATGCTATTGTTGTACGGTATGGAGTGGCTCTACAACAAATCATTGACATGGTAAGCTATATTATGTGCTGTTTATTCTATATCATTTAAAGGATTTGGGTACTTTTTTTAAATGTCCATAGATTTACATTAAACTTACAGGGTTTGAAGATAACGATAGTGGAAAGATTCCCTTCAAATATTACTCACTGAGGTGCTGTGGTTTTTGAGAAATGAGTAAAACAATGTCATGCAAAATACATTTATATGTGCTTAAAATAATGTTGGTCTCATGAGACCAAAATTATTTTCATGACATTGTTTTACTCATTTCCCAAAACTAACAGCACCTCAGCACGTAATATTTTCAGGGAAGCTTTGTACTATCATTATCTTCAAACTGTATAAGTTTAGTGTAAATCTGTGGACATTGTGTTTGTTGTCGTACAAAAAGTACCCTTCTTGTTATCATTAGCATTATTACAACAAAGTTGAACAACAATTTACAATAAATTTTATCAAATGCCGATTTGGAGTCCCATTAAGGGCTTTGCATATTGCATTATGGACCCTTCACATGCAGCGCCATGACCAATTTGACAGGTATACTGCTAATCCAAAATCAGTAAGGTTGTCTGTGAAAACACGGAATTATTGGTATAACTATATTGGCCTTTTATTGCATATCATCTGGGCTTATCGTTTCATCATAGCCCTATTCATCAGACCTTTAATATATCCAGTGTCCAGCTCTAACAGTCAAAACACCCATAGGCAATCCAGTGGGATTCAGAGTCAATGGTAGACGGTTCGTCATAATAAAGGCGCGTCCAGAGGAGAGAGACAAGCGCGTCTAATAATGTTCGGCAAACTCGATTTATTGAGAAATCAAATAACGTATTCAAGTCAAGGGGTCTTCAGGGGGATTGTACATTGCATCCACAGATACGTGGTTTTAAGACAAATCACGAGCCAACACTGCAAGTACTGGATGGTGTTAATATTACCACTAATCATAATTAGTGGTATCACATTATAATGAGACCGCAAAGAGACTCAAAATTAACATCGCAGGGGGGTTAAATAACACTTTGGGGGCAGAAGTTAGTGATATGTTTACCAACAACTTACAGCGTTATCAGAAGGTAATGGTGAAAGGCTTCTCTTGAAATATTAGTCCATGAAATGCTTTACTTTTTGAGAAAACAGTAAAACAATATCAATTATCGATATCGAGAATTACGGATTTATTTTAAACACGTGTCATGACACGGCGAAACGTGCGGAAACAAGGGTGGGTTTTCCCGTTATTTTCTCCCGACTCCGATGACCAATTGAGCCTTTATTTTCACAGTTTTTTTTTATTTGATATATAAGTTGTGATACACGAAGTGTGTGACTTGGGAAATACTTTTTACCGAAAGAGTCCAATGGCTTTAAGTAACAACATTACAAGTTATTGATTTTTAAAACTATTTTTTTTTTGCAGCGAGGCTTTTTAAAACAGTTTTAAGGATGTTAGCCGTAAAATTAAAATGTATTTCAGAAGCTTTTCGAGAAAGTAAACTATTGACAAACAACAGCAACTAAACTACCGTAACATCAGTTTCAACTGCTCTTTACACAGCAGACTATGTTCTCATTTCAGCAAATTTTCGAGCACATTTAATTTTGAAAAACAAAAGAGGAGTTCAAAAACACAACTACCATCAACTGCGGCCTTTCTACGGTAGGGGGAAAACTGGAAGCTGGAATTAACTTTTTTTTTCAAATCGCAATCAGTCCTCACGGGGAATGCATCCGAGCGGGAGAGAACACTTGAGCGTAGAGCCGACGATATTAACCGATGTCACGGCGGTCAATGACGGCCCTGAACGGACGTGTCAATTATAATGGGGCAGTTTAGCATAGCATTGACGGTGCCAGGGGACAAGAAATTGCTATAAATCCAGCGTTAATTTCGCGGTGTAATGTTGGGTCCGGCCATCATAATGAGTGTTGAAGTCCCTGGGGTGCAATTACGATTTTTTTTAACCCCTATCCTCACTTCGGCTCATCAGGTTTTTGAGACTAAAATCACCAGCGTTTTCTTCCTTTTGTTTTGTTGTTCAATTTGTGTTGCTGATTTTGTTTTATCTCTCTAGAGTTGCATCTGTATCACAACTGTGTAACGAAAATGTCATGTAAACTGACATCAATCCGTTTAAAGTTGGTCGTGAAGGGTCTAATAAAACTGCAAAATATTCACAATTTTGTCTTCTGCCTGTTTCTCATATTTTGGAGATTTTGGTTTTATTTGAACAGGATGTCATTCGTTTCACACCCATCAACCTCCCTTAGGTCACCATGATCAAAAATTCCATTAAGGCTGTCTGGAATATAATGAAAACTCAACTGGGAATTTTTCAGCAAGGGTATATTTTAATTTCATTTGGTTACACTGTGAACGAATGGGAAAAAGAGGGGAAAGGAACTCACAAATGAATTACCAAGTAGGAACGTCTGCCTTTCAGATCGGTCATAGAATGTCATCTTAAAGGCACTGGACACCCTTGGTAATTGTCAAAGACCAGTCTTCTCATTTGGTGTATCCCGACATATGCATAACATAACAAACCCATGTGGAAATTTTGACTTAATTGGTGATCGAAGTTGCAAGAGATTAATGGAAGAAAAAAACTTGTTGCACACAAAGTGTGTGCTTTCAGGTGCCCACTAAAAGGTTTCAGGCCTAAAGTATTTTATTATTTGAGTGAAAAAATTACATATTTCTCAAGGACTACGTTACTTTAGAGGGAGCCGTTTCTCAAAATGTGATATTATATCAACAGCTCTCATTTGCTCGATAAAATTGTATGCTTTTGAACAATTATTTTGAGTAATAACCGAAAGTGTCCAGTGCCTTTAACGTAGATGCTGAATCAACGCGGAGTTCCTGTTGTATGCCCGAAGCAGAAATACTAATTTCGCAATGCATGCATTTTGTCATGCACTGTTGTTGCACCAGTCATTTGATTTACAAATATTTCTGTTTTCTTACCTAAAGGGTCAAAATACTCCTTGAGCAATTCCGGTTTTGGTTGTTGTTTGTTTAGTCTGTTCCTGTGTTTAGTAATGTTCCCTTTTCCTCTTCATACTTCTAAATGTGTGGGCTTCATTTCCTTTAAAGACAGGGTATACTTTTGGTAAACGTAAAAGATCATTATGCTATCATCAGTTGATGTATCCCAACATATGCATAATTATTAACTGTTAATTATTAACAAACCTGTGAACATTTGGAATCAATTATAGTCCCCGAAGTTACACGAACATGATGAAAATATAATAAACACCATCGTTGCATAATTGTGTGCTTTCAGATGCCGGCAAAAAGCCTCCAGGCATGAAGTATTTCTCATTTCAGATGCAGCTAATGTTTGTATGACAAATTACCTCTTTCTCGGAAACTACATTACTTCAAAGGGTGTCATAACATTAATATCTAGTCTCCTGTGCAGCTGCTCCTGTGCTCTTAAGTTTCTATAGGGTCATTACATTTTTGGAGCAGTAAACCCACATTTGTATCCCTCACTTTAAAATTCATTTGAATGGAAAGAACAAAAAACTCTATTCGATTAAATTACCCAGCCACGCGAGACAGAAATTCATGCATCCAATGAGGACATTGCAATGAACACTGGATAAAACCGTGTCACCTCAAACCTTTGCATGCCTCCAGACACTGTGGCAAATGTACACACTGCAGAGTGCCACAGTGTTAGAGATTGAGAGGATATTAAACCAACAATAACAGGCTCAGAATAATTCCATCTCAAACTCGGCACTTCACTTGGAGGTTCCTTTACCTCCCTGCCAATAAACTACACCACAGGATAAGAAGAAGGACCAGACAGCTTTGCTCCTCAGACCCCCCCCCCCATCCCAAACCTCAAACTCGATTCCTTTCTTTGATCGACCCCCAACGAATAGAAGAAAAAATGCTTCAGCTGAAACATTTGACGTCAAACCCTCTCGCCATCACATCCACGGCAAACAAGTCTCCAATTGCCGCCGCGAGCAACGAATGCCCGCGTATAATGAAAGCAACTCCCGGACCACGAGGGAGAGAAGGGGACTGGCACTTTACACGATTGCGACCGCTGTACATGGCGGTGGGGATTAACCATTGATGGATCTACAATGTCTGAGACGTCGACTTGCCCTTATAAAGACAAACCCAGTCGCCCTTGTGTGGTTTTATTTTTTCCCCTTTTCCGCTTGTCAGAATCGTTAGCGGTCAAGAACTTCTCTTTAATTGCAAGTGCATCGATCAAGTCTTCAGTGTTAATCGCTGCAAACTGACAGAATGTCCCGATCCGCTCAACTATAACATTTCAACCTCGATTCACCAGAGCCTTCTCTTTACCTTTGCCTTTCCACTAATAGCCCTGAGACTGAGACCGACTGTATCATGAATAAATATCACGTTAAAAACAAAAACAGAGATAATTTTGGGGTGGACGTCCAATTATCTAAGAATCACCAGCATCCATCAATAACAAGTGATAACCGTTTGCACAAAAAAAAAATACTAATATTGATTTGATGTCTCGTTTTACGATTCCAAAATAAACATACCCATTTACCTTGGGAGGGTTGCAAAAATGTACAAATTAACACAAATTAAGAATAAAGACACTGGACACATGGTAATTGTCGAAGACTAGTCTTCAAAGTTGGTGTATCTCAACATATGCATAAAATAACAAACCTGTGAAAGGTAAGCTCAATCGGTTGTCGAAGTTGCGAGATATTATTGAACGAAAAATACACCCTTGTCGCACCTTGGTCACACGGAGTTGTGTGCTTTCAGACGCTTGATTTTGAAACCTCATATTTTAAATCTGAGGTCTCAAAATCAAATTCGTGGAAAATTACTTCTTTCTCGAAATCTATGTCACTTCAGAGGGAGCTGTTTCTCACAATGTTTATAATATCAACCTCTCCCCATTACTCGTAATCAAGAACGGTTTTATCATAATAACTATTAGTGTCCACTGCCTTTAAAGCCATTGGACCCTTTCGGTACAGACAAAAAATAAAGTTCACAGATTTACAAATAACTTACAGGGTTTACAGAAGGTAGTGGTGAAAGACTTCTCTATTCCGTGAAATGCTTTACTTTTTGAGAAAACAGTAAAACAATATAAATTCTCGATATCGAGATATACGGATTTATTTTAAACACATGTCATGACACGGCGAAACGTGCGGAAACAAGGGTGGGTTTTTCCCATTATTTTCTCCCGACTCCAATGACCGATTGAGCCTAAATTTTCTCAGGTTTGTTATTTTATATAGAAGTTGTGATACACGAAGTGTGGGCCTTGGACAATACTATTTACCAAAAGTGTCCAATGGCTTTAACACAGGACGGAGGAGGTAGCAAAAGAGCCAACAGCTGCAATGTTTAATAATGCGAACAGTGATTTCCGTAACTTAGCAGACATACTTGGCTAAAACAAAACAACACAAAACCTTGCTCCTTTGTGTCATTTGAAAAAAAAAAACTTTTTTTGTATCTTTCCGACAACGTTCTTCTTTACGTTTACAAGCAGTACCTTTGATGTTTTTGTTTTTTAAACACCAAAAAAAAAAAAGAAAAAAAAAGTGACCCACTCTGTGAAAATGAGTCAGATGTCACCCAACGCATTATTAAGTTATGGACAGTTTAATGTGGGAAAAAATGAATACAACAATTGTGTGATCATACTTATGTCTAATTTGTATCCCTTTGCGTGTTATGGTAAATTAAAACATCACTTTACTTGTAATTCGTTTTTCAGAAAAAATGATGTATTGGCTAATTTCAAACGGGAGAAACTCAGCAACGCGACACACCCCAAAGCTTAGACATATACCAAATTACTGCTGCTGGTGTGTTCTTTCCAGCCATGCATGCAACTCAATTCTTGAAATTGTCAACATCTGACTCACGAAGCGGGTCACAAATACAAAGTTAATCGAGTTGGGTTGGTGATCAAGACTAGTGTACGAATTAGTACTCTAAGCAATATGACCGCAAAATCTTTAATGAAAGAAAAACAACAAATCCGACATTATTTTACACTATTTTGATAAATTCAGTAACTTAGTAGTTTATTCCACCTTTCTTCACAGGACGAGCGAAATCAAATTCTGACAACAAACGTCTGGCTCCGACAGGTAAGTTTAAACAAATTTAAAGTCAATCGTTCAAAATTCTTCTAAAATTGTATCTTAATTTCGTAAAAGCTCTTACTTTGTGAAAGCTTTAAACATCCACCTCTATTGAATCTATTTGTTCCCAATTCTATTTTATGTTTTTGTGGGGGTGGGGCACTGGAAGGGGGTTCGTTTTTTGAGGTATTTGTTCGAGTACACCTACACAACCGGTTTGACGGCATCGCTTCAAACACAACGGCGTCAATCTCCGCGATGGGATTTATATTAAAGAATTGTGATCAATTCTCAGGGCCATTATGACAGACAGAGTCAATCCCCCAACGAGGATCTAAGTGCAAGAACATTCGCAGAAATTGCTTCCAGTTAATTAAAAAAAAAAAAACGATTCGATGGGGCTTCAAAAGGCCGTGCAATTTGGCAGTGGAACAGCCTCGGTTTTCCCTTGACCGAGTGCTGATTTTGTGGTCACCCTTCAAAGACCACCCCCCCCCCTTCCACAGAACGCTAATAAGGTCACAACAAATTGCCAAGTTTGAGTTTGTTTAATACCTGTGGGTGAGGGATTCACCCGATAATTACACAACATGCGGGAAAGGTCCACAATGTTACACTGGGGCCTTAGTAAACCAAAAAGTTTGATCGATTTGTGGAGGGGTCTGCTAGACAGGTTGTCTGCAAAAACGGTTGGCTCCACTTATCAGTGTGTTCAGATCTGGGTGGGTAGGTCTGTAAAATACAACAATTAACACATTCTCTGACCTGACCTGCCCCCCCCCCCCCCCCCCTCCCCCAACTCCTTAAGTATTTGGAGTGGTCCAAAAGGACATTACGCTTTGAAGAAAGCAGTGCAATGAATAGCATGTGCCTTGACTCAGTCAGCCAGAAGTTGCTGTAAAACAATAGGTCATAAGTGCCGTACCCCTGTTTAATCAACTAATTCTGACATTTGTATACTTTGATATAAACAAGTTTATGTTGTAAATAGACAATTATTGGCTAAAGACTATATTATAAGAAAATACAATACCCAACGGCGAAATATCTTGTTTTGACAAGCATGACCTGTAAATGCACAAACTGCATTTTCTCTATCAAGTTAGGCCACGTACAAGCAGAAGGGAAACAATATAATCATCCAAGAAACATCACAAATTGCAGAGAACTTAAAAAAATATCCAAAAGTTAATTATTCAAAAAAATTAAAGGAAGATGCCTTGGGCAAATAAACGTCTAGTCGAGCGACAGCGTTTATGGACGTGTCCGTCAAGACATTGGCCAAAACGTTCGATCCACACATACCACACCATCATAAATTATGACAGGATTTATGCTCTCTGTGATTGCAATCCCTACAGCGTCTAAGACCAATGTAATCTTAACCTACCATTAATCAATAAATCACAAAAATAATAAATCAGGCTGGTCAACGTCTCCTCTGGCCGTGAGCCAGAGGGGTGGATTTTGTAAGTGTATACGTTGACATTCGACTGAAGAAGGTGTTATGACTGGATGGATTATTGGCTTGGAAGGGGGGGGGCGATGACTCTACTCTGACTATTTATCTTGAGTCTGTAGTTCTATGTGCATCATATTCCCTTGAGGCTTACTCCTACACAGACTATATAAGGTCACTACTTAATGGAGGGTTCTCATTATTGCATATTGCATATAAACCGAAAACAAGTAAAACCATTTCGTAAACTCAAATAAATTACTTTGTTACGAGTTTAAAAACATTCCATTGCCTTTTTTTCTTGGGTCTGTAATTCCATGTGCACGATATTCCCTTGAGGCCAGTTCCACAGTATAAGGTCACTACAAAAGGGAGGATTCCCATTATCGCCCATCGCATATAAACCATTTTCCAAACTCAGAGATGAATTTGTACGAGTTAAAAAAACAATCCTCTGACTATGTGTATCATATTCCCTTGAGGCTAATTCCAACTATTCGTCACTACTAAATGGACGATTCTATGGTGGCCCTGAAGGGACATCGCATATCGCTAACGTGTGCGCACACGTATGCAATGTCGTGAAACAATTCACATATATGTGCGCACACGTATGCAATGTCGTGAAACAATTCGCGAATATGTGCGCACACGTATGCAATATCGTGAAACAATTCGTATATATGTGCGCACACGTATGCAATGTCGTGAAACAATTCGCGAATAATGTGCGCACACGTATGCAATGTCGTGAAACAATTCGCGAATATGTGCGCACACGTATGCAATATCGTGAAACAATTCGCGAATATGTGCGCATACGTATGCAATGTCGTGAAACAATTCGCGAATATGTGCGCATACGTATGCAATGTCGTGAAACAATTCGCGAATATGTGCGCACACGTATGCAATGTCGTGAAACAATTCGCGAATATGTGCGCACACGTATGCAATGTCGTGAAACAATTCGCGAATATGTGCGCACACGTATGCAATGTCGTGAAACAATTCGCGAATATATGTGCGCACATGAATGCAATGTCGTGAAACAATTCACACGTTTGCGATATGCGATGTCCCTTCAGGGCCACCATACGATTCTCATCTTGCCCATCGCCTAAAAACGAAAATAGTTAAAACCATTTCTCAAACTCAAAGAGATGTTTTTGCCGTCAGTCTCCTGTCGATGACTAGAGCAAGCTAGTCGGAACGTTGAGACCACTAAAGAAATCAGTCCGTGGTAGTGCAGTTAATAGCGATCCTATAAGCTAAAGTAGTATTGTCCTAGCCGATGTTCTACCTTCCAACCAGGTGGTAGTTGATAAGCAGGACAGTTCTTTTCAAAACCGAAAAGTCTCTTGAAAAATCCGAAAAATCTACTCCGCGGTGTATAATTATAGCAAGACTGTTCTCCAAAAAAACAAAACTCCACCTGGCAAGTGGACATACACATGGTGTTACCACAAACCACAAATTTAATCAAAGAGAACTTTGTTACGATTTTAAACACAGTTGTTACGGGAAAGGAAACTTAGTTTTGATGACGATAATTCGGGTTGAACCACAACCGATGTGTGATATGCAATATGTAATCGGTGCTGACCGAGTCATAAAAAAAAAAACGGAAATCAAACGTAACTCGTGAGGTATTTAGCAAGAGGGATTATCACAAACGACCAAATCACCTGGCTATGACCACTGGATGACACCTGGCAAATCGAACCCCATAAAAACAGAGAGTGCAAACATAATTTTCTTGATGCTTTGTGGGTTTCCATTTCAAGTATTTGGGCTTACGTGGATTTAGCGGGAATCTTCTGGTGTAATTATTGAAAAGATATTAAAAAACTAACAGTACCTTCAATTTATTGAATAGATCAGAGTAGGGATCCATTATTAAAACTTCTTCGCAGGTGATTGAGGAGAAAACCATGTGGTGAGGTTGCCAGTATGATGAAGCCACTAGTGTAGTGGTGAAACGTCACTGAACAATTCGCGAGTTTTTGTCTCCATTGTTGCATCAATTTTTATTGGAATTGGTAAAATTCAATCAACTATTATTTCCACGTTGGTCAAAAAAATAAGAATAATAAACAATTACGATTATTTAAGTCAAAGAAGGTCAAGAACAGATCAAAAAACATTAATGAAAATGAAATGAAAAAAAAAATAGTGTAATGTATACGGAGCAAACAAATAACGGATGCATTTACATGAGCCAGTAAGGGTTGTTTTAAAACGACTGACAAATCAACAAACAAACAGACAAACCAATATACATTAGCAATGAAAATATTTACTGGAACAACAGTATCTTGCTGATCTGAACTCACACTGTCTTCTTGTATCCATTTCTAGCACTGGACGGATGCCAGTCTCCGGTGGGATCCTGTTGACTTTGACGGCATTTCCAAAATAACTCTACCCTCCCAAGATATCTGGAAGCCTGATATAGTACTGTACAATATGTAAGTGTAACTGATATAGTACTGTACAATATGTAAGTGTGACTGATGTACAGTAGGGCCTATGTATAGTGTGACTGCAGAAGTATCGACTGTTCATGACCAAGCAGCATCAGATGGCTGTGTTAATTCATCGAAGTTGCTTTAAATCGGAACAGGGCAGACGTACCAACTTGATGTTTTGGTCACATAGGTTTGTGGCATGTTGTACTCCTCCCCCATTGTTCTTTCCTTTGTGTAGTAGTTAAGAACATTACATAGCATTTGTACACCAAATTCCTTGTCTTTAGAATTTTGTTTTGGTCTCAGTATCTATAGGGTGAAATCGCACTCTTTGTGCCTCCATTGTGTACTTTGAATCACGAGAATGCTCTAAGGACTTTGGGGAAGAGTTGCTTTTTATACAAGAGAGGAAGTTTGTTCTTATGTTTAACTTTGAACTTTAGTTTGAACTTTGTTTATATTTTTATTTTATGTTTTTTATTATGTTTTTTTATAACTAAATTAGTGTAACATGATCAATTCAACAGTCCGTACATTCTTTTGAGGGTACCAAGTCTCCACAGATAAAATGAACACCTATTTACCTAAAGAAATGCTGTTGGTGAGAATCTATCCACCTACCCCTATTTCTTTCTGTCATACATCAGTCAAAGTATCCCTCATATTCAATTAATTGAATCGTATCCATAGTGTTCACGGCCAAACACTCAAATAAAAACTCATATAAATTTTGGCAAATCAGATTAATAGAAATGTAACTGGATCAACCGCCCCAGACAAGATTCGATTGTTGAAATGCTCTCATCCCTACCACATAACATGTTATTAATGGATTCCGAGTACATACATCGTGTCTTCAAATACCCGTCTGGACTAGTTCCTATGGGAATAAGTCCAATAGACCTATTTGTTTGTCTGTAATCAATCCGGTGTTGAAATTCCCCGTTTAGGAAAGTCCGCAATTTCATTAAGAGCTTGTTGTATGAGTGCAACCCGACACGGATAGCCGTTATTGTACACCTTTTATCATAATGGCTTGTACCAGCACCTGTGTTCTCATGAGGGGGGGGGGGGGTGCCGCTATTGCCTCAGCCATTTAGAAGATTCATTTACGGTTTTCTGTGAACAGATATCGTTGATAGAGGGTTTTTTGTCGCCGTTTATTTGTTTGCTGTGAAAATTGGAAGGAAATTGCAAGTTAATTGATTTTCAATTAGGGGGTATGCGTGTTCCCGAGTGTATAAAATTTGCATTTAATTGTGATTGTGTTGATATTACCTTAATAGGGAGAAAGTGTGTATGTAATTGATTGAGCTATTAATCAGTTATATTAAAAATTTATACAAACAATATGCTGACCGGCGGCTATAAAAACAAATAATTGTATGAACGAAATTAAAGTATTTTTGGGGTTGAACAAAGAATTTACTAGAGTGGGATTCGAACCAACGAGCTCCGGATTAACGTGCCGGCGCTCTACCAACTGAGCTATCTAGCCCTTTTATATTTGTATAAGTATTTATTAATTATTCTTTTTCTTATACATAAATTAATGTTACGTTATAAAAACAAAACACATTATGGACGAAAATGAGCGGTTACATTTTTAAGAAAGTATGAGTACATTATTTAATACTACTTTAAAGCACATTTTATCGGTTTTGAATTATTAATAACATAGCTGGCAACAAAGACCTTGAACAAGAGGCAAAACTCAAGAAATTATTGTTTTTCATATCAATATCGTTGGTTCTTTAATTTTGTAAACTGTTGAAGGGAGTTTTTTATTTGTCAATGTAGCCGAGTATATCTGACCATACATTATTGACTTTAACACGCAACGTTTTGGTCTGCTAGTGCGAAAGTTAACTAGATGTATCTATTTTTGTTTTCGAGGCTCATCTGTCAAGGGTCAGATGCGTCAGTTTAACCCACGTATTGGTCATTTTGACTCACAATCCGTGACCTAGAAATGGACCCGGCCCAATTGGAACCGAAATCTGGCAAAATTCTGATCAGGGAGTTGTTAATGTTAGACTGTTATTTGTTTTGTTTTAAAACACATTGTATAGTTTATGAGTATGCATAGTAATAACAGTAACTCTTGCTTTATTACTACAGTGCAGACGACAAATTTGAAGGTATAATGAAAACCAATGCTGAGATCTCAGCCAACGGAGACGTCTCATGGTACGCTCCAGCCATCTTCAAATCCTCCTGCAAGATAAACATTCAATACTTCCCATTCGATGAGCAGCAATGCAAGCTCGACTTGGGATCATGGGCCTTCACGACCAACCAACTCGACCTTCTTAACAAGTCCGCGTCCGGGGATATTGCTAACTTCATCCACAATGGGGAATGGACACTAAAGAGCATGCCGGTGGAGAGAGAGTTGGCCAAGTACGCTTGTTGCGATTACCCATACTCCCTTCTGCACTTTACTATCATCATTCAACGACGGGCACTGTTTTATGTCTTCAACCTACTGGTACCCTGCATGTTGGTTTCTGCATTGACCATGTTGAGTTTCTACCTTCCTGCTGATGCTGGAGAGAAGGTTACGCTGTGCATTACCATACTGCTTTCTCTTACTGTGTTTTTGCTCCTGGTGGCGGAGACTATGCCTCCTACGTCAGATGTCATCCCTTTGATAGGTGCGTTTGTGTTTGATGGTTAAAAGTCTTCATAATTATTCTCAATTAATCTGAACCTAAATTTGATACATAAATTCGGCAAAGCATCCTACGGAAACATCACACTAACTTTTTGTAGAGCAGACAATGAAGAGAATTAAGTTTTAAGGGACTGTCCTTTTATTTTTTAAGCGACCTGTGAAATCACCGGTGGCACAATTATTGTGAGCAAAGAACTGGGTTTTGTTTTTTCGATTGTGTTCACCATATGTTTTTGGGTTTGTCCTGACAGCTCTTGATTGATCATTTTGAGATAACGTTTAGGAGATGATCCTTTGTGTTGAATAAAACCACACAAAAATACAATCTCAAAATGGAATTGGACAAACTGTAAGTTTGGTGTGTACTAACCCCCAGAAAGTATGATAATGTGTGCAGCCCGAACACATAATAGTAACAATAATAAAACACAGCATTTGTAAGACGCACTTACTCTGTAAAAACATTCAAAGACGCCCATCAGGTCAATAAAAGAAATATCAGATGTGTTCAAAGGCCAGTCTGAAAAGATGTGTTTTAGGGAGTTTTGGAAGTGAGAAACGTCATGACATGGCTACAGATAGCTAGGTTTTTAGAGCGCCGGCACATTAGTTCAGAGGTCGCTGGTTCAAACCCCACTCTAGTAAATTGTCTTTGTCCAACACTAGAAGCAAATTAAATAATTGCTGTTACTCTCTTGCCTTTTCCAGCCCAGTACTATCTAACCACCATGATTCTGGTGTCCGTCTCCACGCTAATGACGGTCATCGTACTCCACATCCACCACCGAGGAGCCTACGCCAGTCGCCCACCTGCGTGGTTCCGTAAGCTCACAATGGACTACCTAGCTCGCGTTCTGTGCCTCCGTAGCTGCCGAAGCCTTCACGGCGCCCAGACCGTACCCCGGATAAGCTTCGAAAACGCACCCGCAATGAGAGAGGTGAACAACACCATGTTCAAGAATGTGAACGAATGCAATCAGTTAGAGATGAACAACATGGTGTCAGCCAAACGGGATGGTTTGTACATGGGTCGGAGGAACAAACTTCAGCAGACCTTAGATTTAATCGCGGGAAACTTAGGGAGGATCGTGGACAGAATGGAAGAGGAAGATTTAGACAAAGAGTTGAGATTCGAATGGGTGAGAATAGCTTACATCATCGATAGGCTATTTATGTGGGTGTTTGGTATGACCACAATCATTGCTACAATGAGTATCATTTTACAAGTGCCATCGTTTGGTTAAATTGCTTAAATACTTACTGTGCAATGAGGTCAGTTATACTTTGTAATTAGTGACACTTCAAACTGCAAGTGTTCACGTGTGATTTACCAATAAACCTGTATTCTTTTTTCAAAGTTATTTTGTCAATGAGATGTTGAACCTGGGCTAATTAGCCTTTTTGATGTATGGTTGACATTAAAAGAGTGCATTGCAGCTGTATTTGTACACAGACAAGTTCACCCAAACATAATATTTATAGTGCATAATTGTGTCAACCATATCTCAAAATATCTTAAGGGCATTGGCTAACCATTTGAATTGTCTAAACATAGTTCAAACTAAGTTCAACTATTACGTAATAAAAATGTAACAATAAAAATGTATTACTCTTCCTAAAGGCTTTTGTAAACTTGTATAGCAATAAGCTTATTGTTTCAAATAGGCCTACTTCACTGAATGGGAATCAATTCCAATCGTTCAAGCAATGGTTCTATACTCAATAACACAAATCAAGAGACAATTCCTCATGCTGTTTTTGTTTAGCCATTTTGTTGCCATTTAAAAAGTTTTTTGTTTTTTTTTTGCTGCAAATAAAATTTAAATTTGCGTTTGTATTCCATTCAATATTTTATACTAGCTTAATTTCCATCGAGTATAACAAATTGTACAGATGTGGTATCATATGAAATGTACACAAACTTGTTCTTAATGCATGGCTTATTTTATTAAAATTTTAATGTTTTAAAAGTGGTCTTACTTTGGAACAATTTTCAAATGCTTGTACGTTTTAAGTCTGGAAGTTTTTAAGAAAATGTTAAGTCCTTTTTTCCGAAGCTGTTTTGAATTGACAATGGAAATAACTGAAGCTCTCAAAACATAGAAACGGGGGGGGGGGATCCGACAACCTCTGTGGGGCTTTACATTCCAAGAACAAAACAATTGCAAGACAAAGGCCTATCCAAATAGGTCTGCTGCTTACTGTACTAATTTATGTACTGAATCAAAACTAAACATTCCTAATTAGTTCAGGGGTCACACGAGAAAAGAAATTTTAATTACGAAAAAAACTAAGAAATCAATCTGCGATCTGGTGCTGCTTTTCATTTTTGTTTAGGTTTGTGTCCAGTGTTTTAGTTTTTTTTATTATTTTGTTAACTTTTTTCTTTTCTGCTGGGGCGGTGTCAATGGCTCCGAGCGGACTGAGCTACCACCCCCACCCCCACTCCCTTCTGCTTACGCGTCTACACTTCCGATGAAACAAAAATGATATAAACCTGACAAGTTGATGTCAGAATCTAAACATGATTTGAAAACAGCGTTCACCAGAAACCTTCGGTGTTTTCTCCACGTATTACAAAGTACATTAGGATGATGTCAAATGAAGCTTGTAGAATTTGTTGGGGTTTGTGACAACGGGCGATCTGATTTGATTTACCGCTTCTGTGATAAACTGCATCCTTAACCAAATTTCACGGACAGTAACTTATGGATTTTGTACTCAGAGGTGCAATGCAGCAAATGATGCATCCCCATCCATGCACTGTTAAAGGTCATGTTTACCTCACAAAATGGCGTAATGCTGATTTTGAACAAAACTATTTATATATTTTGGTCTGGGACTGTGTACGTGTGATTTGCCCTCGGTTGGCTGGTTATGTCGGATCACGTTGGTGAACTATACGCATGGATGGTTGTTTCTGGTGACAGTTGTTTTTGTCTATATAGTGACATATTGAACTACGAAGGGTTGCACTGCGAAGAAGACTTGTACTTGTCAGAAATTGTTACACCAATTGAGACAATTTTACAAAATAGTCTCAGACAATCAATGGGAAATTCTGTTCATGTACATCTAGGTAGAGTTTGGGGGTTTCCCCCTTATCTAAAAACATGGGAAAGAGCGAGGAATCAAAATTATATGAACTTTTGTTTGACATTGGTCATCCAATTTGAATTAAAAAAAATTAATTAAAACAATTTTAATAGGTAAAAGTATAATGATTTCTTATTTGTCTTTCATTAATTTATATTTAGACAAATACATATAACTAATTATCTTTAGGTCTATATACATAATATCGACATTTAAATGTTGCAATACTTTGTTTTTCCTTTAACCTATACTATAAATTGTAAATAATATGCAAATAAAGAATTATTGAATTCTTGATGGTTATTTGGTGAATAAAAGATAAATTTTCATTATCTATTTCCGATCTAATGTCAAAGAATTTGTTCAGGCAAAGTATACATTTGTTTTTTGGATCCATTCGAATGTTTTAGTATAATTGAAACGTAGATACATACGCACAAAAATCTAGACCTTTTTTTAAATTTCATTTGTTGGGTTATCGCTGAAAATCCGGAGCAGTTATGTCAACACAGGGAGAATAATCCGTGCTATTCAATCTGAGAAGTGTTTCTGACAGTAGCAATTTTAAGATCGAAATATTTACATCTGAAGTATTTGCTAAATCTGGAAAGCGGTGAACACCAAACGTACACCTTCCCTTTAACATACAAGTACATCAAACATACTATGTCAGGTAGCCTGTCGTCCATGTGTTCACGCCTTGCTAAATTACAGTGCTTTAAAGGCAGTGGACACTAATGGTCATTGTCAAAGACTAGCCTTTACAGTTGGTGTATCTCAACATATGCATAAAATAACTAACCTGTGAAAATTTGAGCTCAATCGGTCATCGAAGTTGCGAGATAATAATTAAAGAAAAAACACCCTTGTCACACAAAGTTGTGTGCGTTTAGATGGTTGATTCCGAGACCTCAAGTTCTAGCCGTTTCTCACAATGTTTTATTCTATCAACCTCTCCCCATTACCCGTCACCAAGAAAGGTTTTATGCTAATGACTATTTTGAGTAATTACCAATAGTGTCCACTGCCTTTAAAACTTTTGTTAAACATACTTCTCAAATATTTCTCAAAATCTTGTTTGACAACTGAAAGCTGCTGTAGGCGTCGAACCAATAGTACATTCGTTTGACTTACACGTCTACATCAAAGAGACTATGTCGGGTATAGTTTGTCGTCCAAGTTCACGCCTATAGACCTTTGCGTGCCAACTTCATTCAATTACATAGCATGCTTCATGCTTATTTAGACTTCGATGTGAATCTTAACTTCAAAGAGGCCCCGCACTGTAGTCAAACAAACTTAAACCATTTCTTGGTTGCAATTGGTTCATGTTCGACCACACAAGGGTTGACCACGTGGCGGTCGCTTTGGTTCAATTTACGGCGGGAACTCAGTGACCTTTACACGCCTAACCGATCAAGGCGTGCCGCTGTACTAGAAGTCACACAAGGCGTCGTCGATGGTCATTGGGTTAAAGTTCCCGTCGTTTGAAGCAGTTCTCTGCGAAATATACAGCCGAAGAAGACCTTGCAAAGTATGTCCTTTATAGAAAATAACTTTTATAGAAAATAACTTTTATTTATCTACTCAATATGGAAACTAAATTATAAGTTAATAACAGTCTACGTGCAGAATGCATGTTTGATTCCAGTTAGTTAAAAGAGGAGAAAAAAAAAGAAAAAAAAAAAAAGAAAAAAAAATGATTCACGGTTTAACAAAGAAAAAAATGACTAGACCGGAACTCGAACCAACGACCTCGGAAGAAACGGCGCTCTACCAACTGAGAAGAATCTAACCTAGTACGTCTGTGGTCCGAAGTGAGTCTTAGAGCGCAACTGAAACAAATTAGTTATCTAAATTAATTGTTAGGAAAAACTAACTGCAGAGGTTGGGTGACTGTGTTTGATGTGAAACGCATTGTCCTTTGGACATCATGAATTGGCATCAGGTAAAGACAATGCGGAGTCATACATGTTGGTAAATGGTTTCGTTTAACCTATTTACAGCTTTCACGTCGCGGCAAATGTTGCACTTCGTATAAAGTGCTGGAACTGTTTCCTTCACTTAGAATTCAGATCGTGACAATGATAAGAAGGTCTACAAAAAGTGTCAGCCTTTCTGCAACTTGTGTCATCGACGGGAAACCATTATCTGTGTCGCTCCATTAATGGTCAGATTTTAAAGGGGTTGGAGTAACTTAGAAAGACGCCTGGTGTTAGGATTTGAAACTGTGCATGGTGGAGATACGACAGGAACTTGACTTGTAGTCACACGGTCAATGTACATTGTACATGAGAAAGATAGAGAAGCTTTGCATGTTGGGAATTCTAGAAGGTTTGCTGTAACACCATGTACATGAGTAGGATAGAAGCTGTGCTTGGTGGAGATACCATCTATCAGTATCATGTGGTCACACCATGTAATTATATTGTTAAATGTTTGGGGTGACATTGTTCCGCTGCCTTTAAATCGGCATCAAACACTGACGCCATTTAATCCATGGTTATTCGAAGTCCTCATTTTCCCTAATCCAGCTGCTGTTCCGTAATACAATACCTAAAACATTGGTCCCACTGCCCGAACCCATGTGTAATGACGCTATATTCCGAAGTGTGAACCTGAGAACAAAACAAGTCCACATAATAGGGACTTCAAACATTGTGTTGACATACACACTTCCACACAGTGTTGACGATTTGTTTTTTCCTCAATTGTACAGAAATATTACGAAAATCCATACAGAGCTATGTGTGTGTGTCAACGAAGTATTACACTACTTTATACCAAGGACTGCCTCCACAAATGAGATTCCATGTTCAAATAAATCGGATGAAAAGATGTGACAGCCTAAACGCATTATTTGATCGTCGATTTAACTTGGGTTGACTCATGGAACTATGTACTGTCGAGGCCTATACAGGGTAGATATAAAAAGGAATGGCTTACAGTGAAACACTTGAACCAATAATATGTGCTTTATTATAAAGGTTGCGTTAACATAATAAACAAAATTAAAACGATCTATACGTTTATAAATATAACCATAAAATAATAAATTCATGACTGATGAATAAATTTATGGCTAAAACAAGATAACAAAGACATAAATTGCGTATCAATTAAAATGTTAAATAATATATTACTTTAAAGGCTACCAAAATACTTGTACAAACAAAAAGCCCTTATAAAGAATCAATAATAACACATAAACAAACAAATAAATTAAACTGGATTTCTTTTGGACGGTTTGGGATTTCGCATCCACCCTTAGACGTCAACGCATTTACCCCCATTCCATTGCATTGTACTGCAATCCTTCCAGTGTTTTACACTTGTCCCTTTTTTCATACAGTTTTCCCCCTATATATTTTTCTTCCTGTTACGCTGAAGCTTCGGGTTCAGGCAATACGGACTCCCCTTAAGTAATTTAATCGTGCGTTTCCATAAAACCCAAGATCAAATTGTCCCAGTCTTGAATTTCGTCACTGACAGCGTATAATGGAAAGGGCAGACACGGACACGGTTTCAGGAAGACGTTTAAATTTGATAGACCCAGGGTTGGTGATGTTTTATCAACAGCCGGATCTCTACTGCTATTTGGGAATAAATGTTGATCATTCGAAAATTAGATGTTTCCTTTTTCTTAGTTAGTCGTTAAAAAAACGTTTAACTATGGTTCAGCATTCAGGTTTTTGTAATGGGTTTTTGTAAAAACTTACTGCCGATTGCTCTGTTTATAAAACAAGTCAACTATTGTCACTAAAGGTCAATGATTTTGGCTACATAATTTATGCTTATCTATGGCCACAATTAAAAAGAAAAATACAATCAAAGTCACATGTTTAAAGGTTTCAACTGACGACAGTGTTTACTTGCCGATAAAACAGCAAAAATATTCACGGTATTTGCACAAGGACGTCTAGTGCATCCGCGTTTGGTGACGTGATAGCAGGCACCCCCGCGCATCAAGTGCCGATACATTTGCGAAGGGACATCAACTCTCAGAAGTCTGGGAAACGATTCAAGCATGGTTTTTCAGATTCAATTGTTAAGGGATGCAACTTTACTGAAAATCATGTTACTTCAAAAGGATTTTTTTTTTTCTAGAAACAGTTAATACTGTAGTGTTTCTCACCAAGTTTTTTATGGTAATTTTTTTTTTTTTCTTTTTTTTTTTTTTTTTTTTTTTGGGGGGGGGGGGTATTTACTAATCTATGACCCTACATGTAGATCTGGGCTATGGAGTAGGGGCATACCTCGTCCTGGTAATTGCAACACATCTGGGATTCATAAAAACTAAAACGTACTGACCGCAAAGTTAGTTTCATATTGGACATTTTGACATCATGTTGTACGGTGAATGTCTACCTTGTACATAATTATAGATATTGGACATTGGACATTCACAACATCAATGCACAAGGTAAGATTACTGCACACACCATGAATGTCCGACGTCCAATATCAAATTAACGTTACTGTCATTAAAAGGCCATACTTTTTTGTATTCGGATACTTGAATCGTCTTCATGAGAAGCCTTTCAAGGTACCCCAGCTAGGATGAAATTTTTCTGAAAGGTAGAAGATTATTCAAGGAGAAGAGGATGCTCAATCAATCAGAACGTTTCGGAATCCAGCGGAAATTAAAGTCAATGGAGAAATAGCAGAGCCTTGATTGCTTTCAATCAATTGGAATTGGGTAGTAAGATGATAAATTGTAAATAAATTGGAAAAAATGCGTTCAGTCTTTTGGAAATAGCATTTTCTTTTCTTCTTTTTTTTCTTTTTTTCTTCTTTTTTTCAGGGGGGGCGGCATAATATGCAATCGCTATTTACTTTAGAGCAGATATTTGGAAGAAGCCAAAAACTTGAAATTAAAAATAGTTATAAAGAAAAAATATATATAATGAATAGGGTAGATGGCCTTAGCTTTCGATCCAAACCGGACCTTCTTCAGAGGCATAAAACAAGTACCTACAAATACATATCCATTTATAGAAAAAGAGAGGGGGAAAGGGATTGAGGACAGGATCCAAAAGAAGCGGGAAAATAACAGCTAATCAAAGTTTCTATTTCAGAGACAATGTGTGGCTGTGAACCAATAGGAGTAGAGTGGCGAGGACAAAGGATGTTTAGAATGAAAGGATGGGTTACTGGACCATAAAAGTGGTAAATGTATTGTTCGACAACAATGCCGGACAATATGAAAGGGTAGGATTAGAGAGCAAGTTGCATCATGATGCAACTAACAATGGTCAATTAATAAGAATAGCAAGATCAAAGGTATGATGATTTTCATGTGGAAAAAGAGGGGGGTTACTTACATCAGATAGTTACAGTGATGAATTTATAAAAACAACTTTAAACAAGATTAATTTATACTATGAATATATACAACATATAAGTTCTTAGGCCGAAGTGAAGTGGAGGGTAATGAGAAGTTATTTGATACCAGTGTTTATGTTAAGTCCAAAGGGTTTGACTGTCTTGAGTTGGTGAATCCAGTGTGATTCTCTACTCTTGCGGTGTGTTTCATCACCATTGCAAGCTTCAATCACCAGAAGTTCAACATCACTAACACTATGATTGGGGCTGTTAAAGTGGATAGAGACTGGGTACGGTATCCTAGTCTTTATGGAAGAGACATGATTTGCAAAGCGAAGACTAAGTTTGGTCTTAGTCTCTCCCACATATTGTAGCCCACATCTCTTACATGATATGACATAGACTACATTAGACGTGCTACATTCAGAGTCGGTCTTGATGTTGTATGAAGAGCCAGTGGTATAACTCTTCACCTTGAGTGAGGGCTTAATGTGCAGACACGTTCTGCATTTGGAACGGGTACATTTGTGACAGCCCAGTATATCTGTCAGGGGTTGTGTTTGGACTGTACCTGGGGGAAGTTTGGCCCTGACTAGTATGTCACCAAGGTTCTTAGGGCGGCGGAATGCAACCATGGGAACCTCGGGGATTGCTGAGTGTAACCTGCTGGAGGAGTGAAGTATAGGCATGTTATTATTGAGAATTGAGGGAAGCTTGGGTAGTTTGGGGTGGAAGGTGGTGACCAAAGCAACTCTATCGGTCGGAGCTTTTTTAGCTCCTGTGTTAGTCAACAAAGTATGACGAGGTACGTTGAGAGCCCTGTTGATAGCAAGTTGGACCCTACGTTCGCTGTGTCCCCTAGATACAAGGTGTTTCCTTAGCTCTGATGAGCGCCTCTTGTACAGGGTATCTGTGGAACAGATACGTCTGATACGTAAGGCCTGACTGTAAGCAATTGCCTTCTTACAGTGACTAGGGTGACAGCTATTGGAGAGAAGGTACTGGTGGGTGTCGGTGGGTTTACTGTAAACATCTGTGACAAGGCCATTGGGAGACTTGGTTATTGTCACATCTAGAAAGTTCACACTGGTGAGAGATTGTTCGGTAGTGAACTTTATGGTGGGGTGAAATGAGTTGATATGGTTAATAAACTCATCCAAGCTGTCTTGGTCACCACACCAGATGGAGAAAATATCATCAATAAATCTCCACCAAACTAGTGGTCGGTTGGGGAAAAAATATATATATATATCAATAGTATAGGCCTAAGAAGTTGTGAACCATCGTTCCCAACGCTGCTTACTCCCATTATCTAAAAGAGATATAGGGTGCTACCGCCAGCCACTTAAAAAAACTGCTCAAGGATAATGTCAATGACCCTGCGAAAATTCTGTCACCATTGGTTTTGCGTCTAAAGTTACGCAAATTAGCCTGTAAATAACTTACATCAATTTGGTTTCCAGTAGAATGACAAAATACAGTGAAGAATCCCGTTTAAGGGAATCCTATATTTAGACGCAGCCGTGATTATGTCGTTATGAGTTGCTTCCGCCTCTTCTCGATGCCACACGTCCCCACGGTTTTTGGAGTAGAATATTGACCAAAATCTACTAACGTTTCACAACAATATTATTTCTTGTGACTGAAAAGTTCGTTTTGCACTCGCCACGTATCGATTTTGTCCCCTGGGGGCTTTTTATATTGGCCTTCTTTCTACGTGGTGTGTAAATGCATTTAGTTCCATTGGTAGACTGTGACAGTATTGACGAAGCAATTGAGTCATAATTTGATTCTGTCGACGAGACGGTTCCAACAAGTGTAGACCGTTTTCTTGCAACCTATTTTCCTTTCCTTCGTTTTTTGCTTTTTCTCGCCTCATGTCAGCCTCTGTGAAGCTGTTGAATTATAATAATAATACAGGTTTCAAAAACGATGTGTTCCAGCTCCAATAAAAACTCATTCTCCGTTTGTTAAGTTAATTGGCTGAACGCCGATATTAACTCTGCCCTTTTTTTATGATTTTCACCACAATTCTCAAACATTCTGCTTCCAAATTCGACAACAATGAAACAATTAAATACCCAAACTTGAACCAAAACGTCAACAGGTGATTTCTGCCGAAATTCATTTTGAAAACACTTTCCAGTGCTTTTCAGAAAGATTCGCGAAAATGTATTACCAAAAACTCAGAAGTGTACAATCATCATGTCGATTTAAAGGCCGCTGTGCAGTCTGTTCTGGGTTGGCAATTAAAGATAACATTTAAAGACACTAGACACTATTGGTTATTGTCAAAGACCAGTCTTCTCACTTTATGTATCTCAACATATGCATAAAATAGCAAACCTGTGAAAATTTGAGCTCGATTGGTCGTCGGAATTAAGAGATAACTATGAAAGAAAAAACACCCTTGTCACACGAGGTTACGGCTTTCAGATGTTTGATTTCGAGTCCTCAAATTCTTAACTTGAGGTCTCGAAATCAAATTCGTGGAAAATTACTTCTGCCTCGAAAACTACGTCATTTCAGAGGGAGCCGTTTCTCACAATACTATCAACCTCTCCCCATTACTCGTTACCAAGTAAGGTTTAATGCTGATAATTATTTTGAGTAATTACCAATAGTGTTCACTGCCTTTAAATGACAGAAAAATCACACCTAAAGCAAGTTTAAATGCAATTCCCATTTTAAAAAAATCGCTCAAGATAGCTGCTTAAACAACTCAGTGCCACCAAAGTACTGGTTGCAACGTTAAAGGGATCACATCGGATTTAACTCAAAGACTAGTCTCGAAAAGATTGTTTTATATATGTAAGCGGTTACATCTTAACAAACTTACAAAATATGATTGATTAAATAACCTGGAGAACAATATATGGTCAGGAAATTACTTTGTTTTCTCTACTGATGACTATTTTAATTAAAAACAAAACAAAATCATGTGTTTCAGGAACGAGGTGTTAATTAATGAATGATGACACGAGTCCAATGAGAGTTTACAAAATCGTAAAGCATCTCTATCAGCGTGATAGAAATGGGGGAATTATTGTAATAATTGAACTACAGGGAAAGCCGAGTCTGGCATTCATTTCAGCAGTCTGAGAAATTAATCCAAGGGTCTGAGTGCAGCGACAGATTGGGGGGGGGGTCATGGGGGCACGTGAAAAATGGGTTACTGTACTAGCTTCGATTGAACTCAAACGGTACTGCAGCTTTCAAAGAACCATGAGAAAAAATTAAAATTAAAGTCACTTTTTAAAATGCATAGTTATGGCTTATATAATTACCCATAAAAACGAGTAGTTGAGACTCATGTATAATCATATAGGATATAAGTTATAATGACGCATGCAATGACGTAGACTAAGTCTTGAAATGTTTAGGTCATAAGTTCGAGTTTATTTTATTTTGTTCATGTCCTTTTAAACATTTCCCTTGAATGCTATCTACACAACAGCACCAGAATCAAAGTATCTACAACGTACATCTTTCCAGGTCCGTTTTTATATCAAAATAGGCCTCAAAAGTATATCGAAGCCTTTCATAAAGAGGATTTCAAAAACTCTATAAAGTTATGTTTCAGTGTGTGTACGTGTCTTTCTGTGAAAAGTACTAGACAGTCATATTCTGAAACAAAAGATTTAAGTTCAGTCATGATGTCCACTGATTCTAAAAATGATCACTGATTCTGCCATAGTTTGAGATCCCCCATACAATCCACCCAACACAAGGAATAATTTGACCGTAGGTCATTCTGTCTGATGCCCCCCCCCCCCACATCTGAAGAAATAAATCTCAGATCAATATCACCTACAATGTGTTAACATCCTTCTTTTCACTCGTCCAATATATTATCGCAGATAACAATCGAACGGTCACAATAACGCCATCTTATAGAGTATTGGATTGGCTTCGAATTACTCTCACACTCGTACAACACCAAGTTTGCACTTTTTACAAAATGCCAATGTCCATTCTACAGCGAACGTGACCCGCCAGATAGACTCTAGGATTAAAGACTTATTTCATGGCGGCGTTGCACTTAAGGATCCAAAAGATGTTGATTAGAGAAATGAAAGAAAAAACCTCAGAGAAAAGGATGCGGACGCTAGAGCCGGAACTCAAAATCAACCCGTCTTGCCGCGAGCTCTTGGAAAGTTGTCTCATGGAAAGGAATTTCGCCTCTCCACGTCATTTCTGTTTTATTGATAACAAGAACGAATTCGCTTTTTTAGTAAGTGTGGGTTCCGACCCCATAAAAGATCCGAGTTGTGTCACTGAATCTTTACTGGGAATCAAAGTATATTGCCTGAGGGTATAGCTTTTTCCATCACGGTTCGTAAAAATGTTGAAATTTCACTTACGTTTTGACTGAAATTGATAGCAGTTTGCGCACCCATCTCTCTTATAATTACCTGTATATTTTAACATTATCCACCTAGCGTGCAATTCCACGACCTTTTACTTTCAAAAATGTGAATAGCATAAGATAATACCACTTTAGTTTGATAGAAAAGGAAATATAAATGCCTGCAGGTTTTAAGAGCGTTCTTCGAGAATCCACTTTGAATTTGTAACTTGATTATCTGATTTGTGAAGCACATGGACCCCCCCCCCCTCCCCACAAGGTTATATAAATCCCATATATTTGGTTGTTTTTAAGGCCTATCTTCTCACAATAAAACTGTGGTAACGATTTTCCAAGACTCGTTCGTTCCTTGTAGTTTTTTTTTTAGACAATACACATTACTACATTGCGTAAATCATTTCTAAAGACATTGCAATAAATGCACAATATACCACAAGATAAATAATGGATTTATGACAATCTGTTAACTTGGTAAGTGGTTCGTTTATGTAGACATCAACTTATTTAATTTATTTATTTATTTTAAAATTTCGGACACTAAAAACATATTGATCGGGAGAAGTCTATATAGGAGAGTTCACATTACAAACTGTCATGAAAAAGATATATCTTCCATAAAAGAAGATAATTATGTTAAACATTATGCAAACCTTGCACGGGAACATCAACGTGAGGAAAATCCACTCAACCAGGCTGGGACTAGAATTCTTTATGTAAGGCTTTGATTAGTAGCACTTCCACTCTATAAATGTAAAAGAGTGAAAAACACCACTCTTTACATGTCGAGTTGTCCCTCGTATGGCTCTTTCAAAAGAGTGGTGGTTATTTCACTCTTTTAGAGGGGTTTCACTCCAGCACAGAGTGAAAAATCACTCATAAAAGATGCAAACTTCAATCTAAAAGAGTGGAAGACCACTCGAAAAAGAGTTGTCCATAATATGGCTCTTCAAAGAGTGCTGTTTCACTCTTTTGCATTAAAGGAACATGTTGCCTTGGATCGGTCGAGTTGGTCTTTGAAAAGCGTTTGTAACCGTTTTTTATAAAATGCATATGGGTAGAAAGATGTTGTAAAAGTAGAATACAATGATCCACACAAACATGCCTCGAAATTGCGTGGTTTTCCTTTTACCTCGTCGACTAACACGTCGGCCATTTATGGGGGTCAAAATTTTGACTCCCATAAATGGCCGACCATGTTAGTTCGCACAGTAGAAGGAAAACCACGCAATTTCGAGACAAACTTGTGTGGATCATTGTAGTCTACTTTTAAAACATCTTTCCAACCATATGCATTTTATAAAAAACGGTTACAAACGCTTTTGTTTTGACCAACTCGTCCGATCCAAGGCAACGTGTTCCTTTAAGAGTACGAGGTCGACACTCGACAGAGGTGTAAGGCTGAATAACATAATTTTGATCTATCCAAATGATACTAGGCCTAATATGATTTAAGGATCTCATCTAATCACGTTGTAACTCCAATCCGATTGTCATTAAAAGAACACTGCAAATGTTTGTCAGTTTTCACAATTCTATGGTGTATGTCACACCATGTAAGGTGATATTTATAAACTAGATGCAACACTGAAGTACATTCAGCTATCAAACATGCGCTCTAGGCTGTTTGGGGGCTCACATATTGTGTTAAATATCACAAGATGAACCCTCATATACGAGAAAGCATCCGATGTATTTCGATTACTCTATATTATTTTTCAGGGTAGTGTTTCATCTGTTTTCAAATTACACTCACGACCCAGGACTAGCATTTTTTTTAAACTTAACATGAATCTGAAAAAAGGTAACGCCAACGGCTCGAGTTGGAAACCTGAACTAGTGTAACAGGATGTTTGATGGGCATCTGGTTTCATAATGTTCAATTTATTGATCTGTCAAACACAACTGGCTCCAGGTTCCGAGCGACATTTGACATACGCAAACTAGTCCATGTTTGATCTCGAGGAAGACAAATCACAAGAATTATCAAAGGTATACTTAGGGCATATCGGAATAGAAAAAAGAAAAAAACATCATGTTTTATTTATAATAGAAAACTACGATTGATGGCTAACATCATGATCCAGTAATGATCATAGATCATGCTCATATACTGTTTACTCATAGGCCTACTCCCGCGCAATCGTTGAACATCTACTTACAAGATATATTGCTCCCCTTTTCTGGTGTTTAATTGTAGATAAATTATACTCTAACCTGCTTACAACGGGTCTTTCTCTTTTTGTTGCTCCCGAATATGGAACACTCTCCCAGTACGCATCAGAAATAGTAACTCTTTGCCATTGTTCAAAAATCTCTTAAAGGATTTGGGTACCTTTTCAAAATGTCCATAGATTTACATTAAACTTACAGGGTTTAAAGATAATGATAGTGGAAAGCTTCCCTTCAAATATTACGTACTGAGGTGCTGTAGTTTTTGAGAAATGAGTAAAACAATGTCATTAAAATACGTTCGTGAATGATTAAAATAATTTTCGTCTCATGAAACGAAAATTATTTTCATGACATTGTTTTACTCACTTCCCAAAAACCACAGCACGTAATATTTTCAGGGAAGCTTTCTACTATCATTATCTTCAAACTGTGTAAGTTTAGTATAAATCTGTGGACATTGTGTTTTTTTGTCCTACAAGAGTTACATAGACCCTTTAAAACTTATCTGTATCAGATGTAATAAAAAATGTTGTAGTTTTGTTACATTGGTTTGCTCTTGTTCAGCGCTTTGATCTCCACGAAAAGACACTTTACAAATGCTCTGCCAGGCCTTTGTTTTGGGGAGTTTTTATCCTATTTTTAATGTAATTTATATTGTAATATTGATAACGATTGTGAATTCTGTCGCAATTCAGCAGTATGCTGCGATGAAATTGTTAAGTAAATAAACCATAAATATGGTGACTGTACATCAACTTGGAAAAACTTCCCAGGTATCGCTACCACTAAGTTATCGTTCACCAATATGGCATATTCCATATAATGGGAGATGTGTTACTCCACTGTTAATTTTCTTGAAATAATATAAACAAATAAATAATTAGAACAGTTGAAAATCCGTTTTATTTGATAAAATCGTTTTACAAAAACAAACATTTGATCTCAACATTTCCTAACATATAAATTTGTTGTCTTAACTATTGACGCATCTTTGATTTTCGACAGACAACATTCAGACAACGGAATGTTCTCTTCCGAGAGTACATGCATCTTCTGCATACAAAATCAAACTTGAAAACCCAAGAGTGCGCAAAGGTACTTCTCTATAATTCAGTCAGAGGAATTGCCAGCACGTCAAGGACCGCTCCAATTCGGGCTGAAATGTCACTACTATATAAGTACACGACAAGAAACAAGAGTGTAAGAAGTCCCTATGGGTTAATTTTAGGGGGAATTCTAAAACCAGACACTCAACTTTATCATCTCCAATACACAGACGTCCTTGAAGATGAAGACTAGTTACCGCATGTATTTAAAGGCACTGGACACTTTTGGTAATTACTCAAAATAATTGTTAGCATAAAAACTTACTTGGTAACGAGCAATGGAGAGCTGTTGATAGTATAAATCATTGTCAGAAACGGCTCCCTGTGAAGTAATATAGTTTCACTCAAACAATAAAAGACTTCAGCTGAAACATTTTACCATGAAACTGAAAGAGCACAAAACTATGCAACAAGGGTGTTTTTGACTTCATTGTTCTCTTGCTTCATTGTTCTCTTGCAACGTTGATGGCCAATTGAGCCCAATTTGTCACAGCTTGGTTATGTTATGCTTATATTGGGGTACACCACGTTGGAATACTGGTATTTGACAGTTATTACCAAACGTGTCCAGTGCCTTTAAGCTCTACATAACCAGACAGCGTGGACTGTCCGACTCGACGGGCACTTTAACCACAGCAACGATGAGAACCCAGTGAAAATCAATCAGTACGCTGCACACAGTACTAGCTAATCGATCGTGGATACTAATCATGCCGCTCGCGTGAAGATTTCAATTCTTTCCCTCTCCTTTTTATGGTTTCATCCTCCGGTGCTCCGATTGGATTTCCGCTTCACGGAGCTCCCTCTACTCTATCCTTTCTAGCCGAAGGAAAGAACCAGTAGTCTGGTATCCAGAGCGTGTGATTCCTACACTCGATTTCCGGTTAAATGTGTTGAACCCATCAAACCAAGAGAGCCATTTGTTACAGCTGTGAATACAAGCGAGAGAATTTTGCGAAGCCTCAAGGGTTTGAACCCATTCGATATTACACACCAATTTCGCGATTTTAATTAAAGGATAACAAAATATAATGATGAGCAAGATTTGGGATTTTCTTTTTATATGATTGTCACCAATTCACCAGTCTTGGCATGGCGGGGCTCTGTGGCCTATGGAGCAGACTGTGTGAGTTGGACTCGGTGTTGTCAACGAAGCTTCAATTCTAATTTCTTTTTAATTACAAATTAGAGAGCGTATGTGTTGCCCCAAGGGTTGGACTTTTTTAATTATCTTTTACTTCGTTATGTGTGATTCAGTCCTCGACACGATATCTCTTCTATACTCACTGATTACTTTTTAATCAATGTATATTTTCTGTAATTTACTAACCCTTTATTAGTACAATTTTTAAATCTTTGTTAGTTTTGTATCTTTTGAGAGGAGAGACAGGATTTGTGTTCGTTTCCCTTCTGATCAAGCCTTAGGTGTCGGAGGAGTGTTAAGGTCATGTCACACGAGGCAATTGTCATGTATTCAGTTCTATGCAATCTCTAAGTAGAAAAACCATTCACATTTCAACGTTTACATATTTTTCTTGTGGATTGTAAGACAATGTTCGAAGAACTACTCAAGTGCTACCAAATTGGTCCTGCAGCTGCACTACAGTTGGTTGCCTGCAAAAGTTTGCAGTCGCCGCTCCGTAAGAGTGTATGGGCCTTGTCACATGAGGCAACTTGGAGGCAACCAACTGCAGTGTTTGCTGCAGGACATACTTTCGTAGCACATTCAGTGACATTTAAAACAATTCTTGCGATCCCCAAGAAATATATGCGAACATTCACGTGAATGCATTTTCTACATGGAGATTGCCTGAAATCCTGAAATCGGCTGGATGTAAATTGTCTCGTGTGGCAAGACCCTTGTGTCCGTATGTTCCAAAGAGTGTCTTCAATGCTCTGCCTAATCGGAGGGGTGGGCGTGGGTTCTGTCACTTCTGTCGAGGGATACCTCGATAACGTTTGCCCTGTTTCGTACGTTGTCATATTGTTCTCAGTGTTAATTGTTCTTCGCTTGATTACCTTGTAACTTTGTAAACACCTTTAAGTGCACAGATAGTCACTAATAGGGAGACCGCAAATATAGGGAAAGATAGTTCAGTTGGTTGAGCGCCGGTACGTTAATCTGGAGGTCTTGGTCCAATTCCCGCTCCAATAACTTGTTCTTTGTTCAAACCCGCACATGTTAAACATTTTGTCTTCATGATCGTGTTGCCACTCTGACTGAAACAAACATGGCAAAACAAACTTCAAAATAGGGTTGAAATTCATATTGTGCGGGTAATTTGACCGTTTTCACTTTGCATTTGTCTCTTTGACAGCTCTGTATACGAATATCCCGTTGGAGATGCTTTCAGGGAGAGTTCGGAGCGCCACACTTGCTGTTCATTATTACATTGATGTGAACAACACAGACACAGGATGACTGTAACAATATCCTTGTTCCCACACCCTTAATCCCGATTAGACTTCTTACTCCCATGTGATCTGTTCGTTAAAACAAAAAGCACCACCGTGTCACGACACTCGTTATGTTTCACAGTATCAATTTCAAAACAAAAATAGTTCCGATCAGCGAAACAAAACATCAAAGTGATAACTTGTTAGAGACAGTTTGATGAAAGACACTCTAACACTCCATCCCTTATCATATATGCCTCCTGCATCTTTCTACGGGGGTTGTTCATACATTGGCCTAGATTTCACGGGCCCGTTATCGAATTGACAGCCCCCTCGATTCGCGTAGATGTGAAAGCGAATACCGTAGGCGCCGCTAAATTGTAATTAGTTAAAGACAACATCTCGGGCTATGGTGTCGGGGAGAATTGTTTTAATAAATTTCAAAGCTTGTTTTCTTACAGTTCGATGTTTGTTTACACAACAACACCTTGAAGACTTTCAGTTCGTGTGTGAAAACGTAATTGTGTCAGGGGGGTTGTATGCTTTCTTAATGTTGAAATTCGTTCCCATCATAGTTCCAAAACTACAGATTTCGAAACAGCCCCCTTGCGCAACCCCACCAATCTCTGAACACTTAAATCACATTTTAAAGTACTTGGCTTCCTTCTATGTTTTTTAATTGTATAGATAATATAATTATAAAAACAACTCTGCCAGACCTTTGTTTGGAGTTTTCGTCAAATTTTTATATTGTAATTTATCATTTGTAATTTATTTAATAACCAATGTAATGTTTAACCCTTGTGAATTTAGTCGCCATTGTTCAGCAGTACGATGACCTTTTTTCAAGAAATAAACCATAAACCATAAATCAACTAACGCACCATACAACATGTATAATTCTTATTGAATTCCGTTTCCTTGGTTCACTGGGGGAAAAACTAGCGCACAGCTGTTGTCGGGAAGTGTGTGCAGGTTAGTACATCGAATCCGATTGCAATAATCAGAAAAGACCAACGGTGACTTGTGAGATCTTCAAAAGCCACCCCCCCCCCCCGACTCTGTGGGTATTTCGGGATGACAAATATTCCTCTGGAGGATTCTGATTAACTTGATAACCAGTGGGTTTGTGTCTATTTTGATTTTATATACCAAAAGGATCTGCAAAAACATCCTTGGTCTCGAAAAAAAACGTTCCATGGTCGCTAAAGGTTAAACTTTTTCGGTTGAACTATTTCCCCACCACTTCCATGTTAACATAACAAACGTGGAAATAGTCAAGCACATATCATAATGGAATTGAATTAATTAATACTCTTTTGGATATGCAACATACAGGGTCACTTCATGGGACAGCACCAACATTTGTATTCCCATATTCCGGTAATGTGTCTTCCAAAATTAATTTTAAGTAAACAATTATATAGAAGGAAAGTTGCTTTAAGAAAAATGCGAAATGCGACAATAAAAATCATGTCCCCGTTCCAGGGTGTTTTGTTATTCTCCAGCATTGCTTACTCCCCCCCCCCCCCCCCATACCTTCCTCACGGCTACAATTTCCAGTCGGTTCAGAAGCCAATATTTTACAGTGGTTGTTTCTCTCTCGCTTCGCCAGTCCCTGGCGAGGTTTTCTCTCTGCTTTCTGCCCTTCTTGATAATATTAAAGCGAAGGGTCTAAATAACCGCTGACTGGATATGCCGAACAGGGAGGTTAATGTCATATTTTGGAGTCACCGATAGTTCACATCTTTTTAGAAAAGTACATTAGGTGTGTTGTATCGTTTGGCTGTATCCCCACTGGATTTGGTATAATTGATACATCCGAGGGTTCAGATGGATAATTTTAGGGTCCGACTTCTGGGGTTTTTGTACGGTAGCCCATTATTGGCGCAAACAAAATGAAATTTCCAATCCGTTATCGTGTATTCACAATCTGTGATTACATAAACTGTCATTGCGGACTAACTATCCGTTAATGCGAATTCAAAATCCGTCTTTGCGGATTGGGGATCCGTAACAACGGTTTGTGAGAACGTATACTTACGGATTGGGAGTCCGCAATAACGAATTTGGAGTCCGTCATTATAACGGTTTATTTTGTTGGAGCTAATGGTCTTTAAAGAATGCCGAGTGAAGAGTATAGTGAAAACATGTTTAGAATGGATTTATCACATGAGTTTGTTACACAGAAATCGATGGGCTGGACACTCGAAAGTTACACTGGAACGGTAACACTCATAATCTAATAGTCAGTGTTCTGTAGGATTTCTCTCTATATCATTCAAGAACGTTCGAAGAAGTTGATAGTGCACAAACACTCACGACAGGCTGACAAAAGGTAATCGAGATGCTATCAAACTGAAATCCCAACAGAAATCAGTGAAGGACTAATGTACTCTAACTTGAGATCGGGTATCATCTATTACCAACACAATTAACCTTGCTTAAAGACACTGGACACTATTGGTATAATTGTCAAAGATCAGTCTTCTCACTTGGTGTATCTCAACATATGCATAAATTAACAAGCATGTGAAAAGTTTAGCTCAATTTGTCGTCGAAGTTGCGAGATATCTATAAAAACACACTTGTCACACGAAGTTGTGTGTTCGAGACCTCAAATTCAAAAGTTGAGGTCTTGAAATCAAATTCGTGGAAAATTACTTCCTTCTCAAAAATTACGTTACTTCAGAGGGAGCCGTTTCTCACAATGTTGTATACTATCAACAGCTCCCCATTACTGGTTACCAAGTAAGGTTTTATGCCAATTATTATTTTGAGTAATAGTGTCCATTGCCTTTAATACCAATGAGTGTATAGTCCTTGTGCGTTGCATTTCCCTTTACCAAACAAACCCGCCATCACTGTGTCCCGAGTAAGATAGCATTTTAATGTTATAAAAACCACTTTAGCGCAGCGTTGTGCCATGACCATTATTTACAGGGACACTTTGTTGACGTTCTACTGGGTACTTCAAACACACCCTTGGGTGAAATTGTCTACAAGAATTCGCTGTCATCCATTTATGTGCATGACAAATTCCCTCACAGGAATTACAATAACTAAACTGCATCTGCCAACAAATAACACAGTCAAGAAGGAGCAGAGGAGGTTCAAGTGTCCCGAAGAATGAAGTTTCTCTCTCGTTGTATTTTCTCGTTCTAGTACCTCATCTCGGCCTCAGTTATGCTGTTTTGGTTTTTGATTCTTTATTTGCATGGAGCTGCTATTTGTACAGAAAGTCCCGTCTCGCGGTTTATTTGATTGACCAGTCTTGTTTTCCATGTTTACCTCCGGTTTGGACCATACATCTTCCCCGTTCGTGAATGTCTAGAACAATTCGTCGGTTTATGACCGACCAGACTCAGGTTACTCACGACTTTGTCTATACTTGACTTTCTTTGGAGCAAAAGCAAAACTGAAACCGTGCCAAAATGTATAAGCCGCCTTATCAAATGTTGCTTTAGTTCATAACGAGCACACAGTGATTGAAGAAACAGTACGTATGAATTGAATGGTGGTCACCACTCCGTGTATCTTTGTGCAGTGATTTGAGGGAAGAAACAACAGTTATTTGTCACAGTGTTACTTTACTAATTGTGGCTATGTGGCCTTTTTGTTTCGTGTTTTTTTTTCGTATTTTGGAGGAAAGGGCTGCCGCGGCAAAGTTCCAGTGTCGACATTTTTAAAGAATTAAAATTCTTAACTTGGTTGTTTGTGAAGGTGTTTACCTTTATTTGAGACGGTTTTGTCAGAAAATGTAAGATTTGCTCAGGTATATAAAACACTGAGTCGTGTCTTTGACGACTTAGCCTATAAGAGCCACACAGGCCGTAAATACCGCTTTTACGTAAACTTGCAAACTTTTAACTCTCTTTCGATGTTGATTTAAATAACTATCGGAATCAACCCAGACGCATACCAGCAGTCAATTTAAAAGAGTAGGTATGTTACAAATAGTGCACCTTATATTGACTCAGATAAAGAGTATGCACCAGCACGTCTGCACTGCACCTTTATTTAAAAGGAGATTCAGCAGCGATGCCTTCAAGTGTGTCAATTACATATGCAGGGCGGAAGCCTACATAAAACTTGGATTGCAAAAGACCCGTATGGAATTGTCAAAGACCAGTATGGTGAATCCCATCTTAAAATAATAAACCTGCGAAAATTTGTCATTGAACTTGCAATCACAATGTCGCACAACTTTGTGTTTTCAGATACATAATAAGGGGGTTTCATATTATTTGAGTGAAAATTACCTCTTTAATACTCACAAACTATGTTACTTCAGAGGGAGCCGTTTTCACGTTGTTTTATATTACCATCAGCTCTCCGTTGCTCGTTACCATGTAAGTTTGTATGCCAACAATTATTGTCAGTAATTACCAAAAGTGTCCAGTGCCTTCAACAGTGGAACTCCTGGGGAAATAAATTGTTGAAATGAAAGACACTGAGGACTACTGCACTTTTTTAAGGTGTTTCATTTTGTACGATTCTGAGGTTGTCTTTCAATCATTTTGATCGACACAATACATCAATGGCGAAGATCTAATCAACCTGTAGGGGACTATCGATTGACTTCAATCTTCCGGGTCACCTTCTCTCCTGCATGGTTGCTTAGGCCGTGTCCAAATTGGCGACTACAGCTAGGGGATACAGCTAGATTTCTGCTTCATTGTGCGTTGAAGTATAGGACGTCCTTAGCAACACCCTTAGAAACAGCCGTAGTCAAAGCTGTAGACGCCTATTCGGATACCGCCTTAGATTCTATATGAGATTCGAATAGTACATAATCTTGTCTCATGTGCCGATTATCAATCGTGGGTGTGTTGTGTCCAGCGCCCTCGTGAGACGGCAGGCTGGAAAACGGAACGCCATGACGAAATGGTGTAAGAAATCAAAGGCCGAATATAGATAAAAGTGTTGTGTTGTGTTGTATCGGGTTGTTTTGAATTTATTTACCCAGGTTGCTGCAAAGTATTATCTCAAAAGCAAGATCCAGAGGGCTAATCATCCCAGCCTCGGATTCAATACAGTTCTGAATTTAAAATATAAAAAATTAAAAAAGATTTAAAAAAATAATAAAAAAGGGTGGTTGTAATAGGCCTACAACAGTGTGGCATCTACAACAAAATATATAGTTAAGTTTTCAACTTCAATAACAAAAAAACAGACTTAATAATAATTGTGTGACTGTTTAAAAAAAAATGTAGTAAACAACCGTATAAACCTGCATGAAAATTTACTAATTGCTTATTCGGATGTGTATGACCAGATATTTTGGAAGTCCATACTGTTTAGCGCCCTCACGGGCCAAGATGAAAATGGGTGTTGTATTAAACCCGTACACCACGATTCAAAGTTAAATGGGAAATCCATAAGTCTCGAGCAAACAATCGAGCAGACAAAGCTTCATGTCGTTGCTTGAGCGAAATCAATTGACGCTTCCTATTGCAGACGCCGAGGTTGGGCATTGACGTTTTCACGCCGCCATCTTTAGAGGTAAAACGATCATGAAACTAAGGAAAACCCACATCTACAGGTATAACTATGCGTAGCCCAAAAGAGGGGCCAATAAGCACCCTGTCGTCGATTTCACAAAGAGTTAGGACCCGTCTTATCTCGAGTTAGGACGAGTAAACTTACGGTCTGCATGCTACAGTGCAGGGTTGGGGCTCGTCCTAAGTCCTAAGATTAGTATTAAAGGCAGTGGACACTATTGGTATTGGTAATTGTCAACACCCAGTCTTCTCACTTGGTGTATCTCAACATGTACATAAAATAACAAACCTGTGAAAATTTGAGCTCGATTGGTTGTCGGAGTTGCGAGATAACTATGAAAGAAAACAATTCGTGGAAAATTACTTCTTTCTCGAAAACTACATCACTTCAAAGGGAGCCGTTTTTATTACAAGGTTTTATACTATAAACCTCTCCCTATTACTAGTTACCAATTAAGGTTTTATGCTAATAATTATTTTGAGTAATTACCAATAGTGTCCACTGCCTTTAAGTTAGGAAGAGTTTTGTGAAATCGGCGGCTGCTTTTTTACGTTTAGCCGAGGGCGCCCTACTGAAATGAAGTCGTGTGCATATCTTGTTAGTTTTATTCATAAATCTCGGCGCAAAACCCACATGGTAATTATTGCGCACAATCTGATCGTTGTTTCGGTACCAAACTGTAGGTATTTTAAAATTCCGTATGGGATCATCATCGGTACGTGATACTGCTCGATTGGCTCATTGAATTTATTCGGATAAAAACACAACAAAACATGGCACAAATACATACCAACATCAAGAGATTAACAAAATGGAATACAAATAAACCGAAATAAAACCCAAGAAAGAAAACTGTAACCTTAGCCAAGGATTGCACCAAAAGGCCAATAACTTAGACTTATTTCCAATTCGGTTCTCCCAGAAAGTAGAAAGTAGAAATCCCAAAACAGACCGACCTTGCCAAAGGCAAAAAGAAGAGTCGTAGAAAACGTTGCAAGAGAAGACAGACAAAATAAATGAATAGCTTAATTAATTAAATTCATCTTTAAAAAAAAACTCGATAAAATATAGGAGAACAGAATCAAGGAGCACCAATACCCCCTTTCTTTATTCTGTTCTGGTGATTAAATTAAATTCATCAGAACCTTTTCTGCAAGGTATGTTCAAACCTAACCTGTTTAATGGCGATTCTGAGTTAAGTGCCAAACAATGAGAGGTTGTGCTCGAATGGTCGGACAGACTCCTAAAATGCAACACGTATGCACAATGTTTCGCCATGCAAGGCATAATTTGATCACCTGTGTTTGGGAGCCTTCGGATGTGATACTCGTTCTGTCGGTCGGCCATTTCAGCATGGACTAATTTTATAGCATTTTTTTTTACAAAGATTGGGAGGGGACCGGCATGGAGCTGAGCAAACGAAAATCGAAAGGGCAAGGCTGAATTGTAAAAGGCTGAATTGTAAAATGCAAATGAGTTTCCGTCTAGGCAGCGTGGCATGGGCGGTAGGATCAAAGAACTGTGAAGGCACTGTTGAGACATTTTTGCTATAGTGACCTCTTTCTTCTCCACGGTCCATGCATTATTCTATTGAATTTCTTTTTTCCCTTTTTTTTTACGAGAATTTTGAGTCATCTCTTCATTCACAGCCCTGAGTAGAATATATTTATGAATGAAAAGAAGAAACAACATACGGTAATGAATAGTATTATACAGAAATACCTATAACAATGTGTTAAGATAACAGTCAGTTTGAAATAACATCATTCTCAATTGAACCATAGAAAAGAAGCTCACATCGTGCAATACATTATGATAAATAAAGAACAAGTTTTATCATAAGTAATATACAGCAGTCAGTAACAATCATTGGAGGAGATAATACGAACAATCAAACAGTGACCAACAGGAACATCATTTTGGGACTGGTTTGTATAAAACCAAGCTAAGCAAATAATTTGATATTTTGCTAACTTGAGATGAAGCGGTGTATGTATGTATGGTCTGAAAAAAAAATTACAAGAAAATACATGGATTAAAATCAATTTTGCAAAATAAATGAAAAGTGAAATGCGATTAAAATACAAATCAACATGAGACTCTGGGTTTGTACAAAAACGGATGGTAATTCCGACACCTAAATAATTACAAAAATGGATGGTAATTCCGACACCTATAAATAATTGTTACAAATTTCAATTAAAACATTACCCGTAATAACACTACCACAATGTACCAAATATGAATGATAAACAATGTCTATAACTTATTTGGAAAAATGTCAAGCACTAAGTTGTTATCGTTGCCTGATCATAAAGTATGATTTAAATGGGAGAAACTCACCATCCGATTCATGTTCGACCCTAATGCTGAGCGTGCAAAATAATGGCATCTTTCCTCGCCGCACGGTGGCGCACTTTTTCATAACAGTAAGCACAATTTATTGTTGAGCTCTAGCGGTCACATGTAAGCGTACTACTCACAAGTAGCTGTCGATTCCAGTGCACATATTATCATTCATTGACTTAACTATTAATTATCTTGAAGGCCCCAGCCAAAACCTAGAAAAACAGGGGGACACAATATTTAAAAAGTTCGATGCTGACTTAAAGACACTGTACACGATTGGTAATTGTCAAAAACCAGTCTTCTCATTTAGTGTATAAAATAACAAACCTGTGAAAATTTGAGCTCGATTGGTCGTCGGAGTTGCGGGATAACTATGAAAGAAAAAACACTCTTGTGACACGAAGTTGTGTGTTTTCAGATGCTTGATTTCGAGACCTCAAATTCTAAATCTGAGGTCTCGAAATCAAATTCAAAATTACTTCTTTCTCGAAGACTACGTCTCTTCAGAGGGAGCCGTTCGCACAATGTTTCATACTATCAACCTCTCCCCATTACTCGTTACCATGTGAGGTTTTATGCTGATAATTATTTTGAGTAATTACCAATAGTGTCCACTGCCTTTAACATTTGTCCCCGTCGTTTAGTGTCAGCTTAAAGACATGCACCGGCCCATTGGTTGTTAATGGAAGGCTCTGACATAATATGTATTTTGTATCATATGATTGGTTACAAACTGATCTTGGCAGCTGGAGAGTTAAATCACAAATTAAAGGCAGTGGACACAATTGGTAATTACTCAAAATAATTATTAACATAAAACCTTACTTGGCAATGAGTAATGGTGAGAGAATGGTAGTATAAGACATTGTGAGAAACGGCTCCCTCGAAAGTGGAATAGTTTTTAAGAAAGAAGTAACTGTCCATGAATTTGATTTCGAGACCTCAGATATATAATTTAAGGTCTCGAAATCAAGCACCTGGAAGCTAATGACTTCGTGTGACAAGGTATTTTTTATTTCATCACAACTTCGATGACCGATGGAGCTAAAATTTTCGCAGGTTGGTTATTTTGTGCATAATGTTGAGATACATCAAGTGAGAAGACTGGTCTTTGACAATTACCAATAGTGTCCACTGCCTTTAAAGACCAAATCACTTCAAACATCGTACAGTGGCGTATTCCAAAGGGGTAGCTATTGGATGGATATTATACGAAGTCACAAAAGTACGACCGTTCTAGTCGACAGGGGGCGCTCTTTGAAAAACATGGCTAAGATTTCGTTTTATTTATTTTTAAATAATGTCGTCAGACTTACTTCATCCAATCGTATTTCGCCTCTAGACGTGTAATCTCCCAAATCAGAATTTTTCCTGGGGGTCCTGACCCTTTTCCGGGTCGGACTGATTCAGAAACTGGCAGGAATAAAATGAGCTTTTATTTCGGACTCTACGTCAGTTTGACCCACTATTTTCTTGGTAATTTTGAAACCGAATCCGGTTCATTTGACATAGATTTCGGGTCACACTGGCCAAGAAAATAATGGTTCAGGCCCCTTGAAACCTGGAACCTTTTTTTACTAGAGTGTGTTGTGAACGTCGACCTGAGTAGAAACAGCGTTTACGGGGTCGGTTGCTTCGCATATCCCTTCCCTTTCAATGTAAGAGGCTGTGAATCGTGTGGTATTGTTCCGCTAGGAAAAGACGACGTTCGGGCTGTGCCGAACTCGCTCCATTGCCTCCCAAAAAAATAATAATAATAAACTACATTTATGTAGTGCATAATATGAATAAACATCTCTATGCGCTTTACAAAAAAAAAAAAAAAAAAAAAAAACTACAATTACAACAGAAATATAAACATAATGTACAGACAAAATACACATACTTATACAAAATATGGAATTGAATCATTACCCCTATGTAAGGGGGGAAAACAAGACAAAATTAGTTATTAAATAGTTGGGTTTTTAGAAGTTTCTTGAAAGTGTCCAGGGTTGGTGCAGCACGGATGTTGGATGGGAGTTGATTCCACAGGGTTGGTGCTGAAATACTGAAGGCGCGTTGACCATAGTGTTGTATGACCAGACAGCCAATGGCAGGAGATACCATACAGCGAAATGTGTACAAACTAATGTGATAGCGCCCTATTCTGAATCAACCTCCTCCGGCCCATGTGAATTTCCAATTATGGAGGACAGAATCTAACATGGGACACCTGCTATGGGTGCGCCACCAGATGAGCCAATTTCACCATTAGAGTTGCCAATATTATCATATAGTGGTTTGTATCGTGACATCACACTTTGCTTGGTAATCAAGAGCGAAAGGGTTCATACAGCAGCCACAGCCAGGAACACCGCGGCGAACCCCTTCTCTTTTCGAAAAGTGCACTGGGCTCTTGTACATGCGTTACACAACACATGGGACCGACGGCTTGACGTCCCATCCGAAGGACGAAGCAATGGTTAAGTGTCTTGCTTAATGACACAAGTGTCGTGACATTCGTGCTGGGGATTCGAACCCACACCCTTCTGATCAGGAACACCAGAGTTTGAATTCGGTGCTCTTAACCGCTCGGCCACTACACTTCCAGATAAGATTCAGGCATAAAATGTTTCTATGATTTCTGAGTCTTGGTGTCCGTTCGTAAATGCTGCAGCCAAAGTATTCTTGATGCAAGACGTCCCCGTTTTGTATTTCCGACAATAGAGGGCGCTATCACTTCACAGAGCTGTGTATTAAGAGAGTTGCGACATGGAGGGACCAGTTTTCTTTGGTCACGTGGTTGCTGGACGCCATGTTGTCTCAAAATGCAACACAACCCAATGGGCAGACTAGTCTGGCATCCCGTGATCGCCCATGCGTTTCTTGGGGAAGAAAATGGCTTCTAATCGCAAGTTGTTGTAACTCTCCCAATATACGGCTCTGACCAACCGCTATCACCCACGAACCGCTATGGATAACTTTCATTATGACTTTTTAAAACAAATCTGCATTCGTTTGGTCAAGTGACAACATTGCAAAATATGAATAGTTTTTCAAAAATATCTCTGAAAATACTTCCACCTTTGTGGAGAGTCAAAGTCACCTGGAAGTAGAATTTTTATATGAGTATATGTTTATGAACAATAAAACATTCTTTTAGTAAATGTTTGGAACGATTTATATGTTAAAAAAAAAAAAAAAAAAAAAAAAAGTTGTTTGGGGGATTGACTCCACCTACCCCTTTTGTGACGTCAATCGATCGAACATGCAATGCGTAGAGTAACAACACGTGCAAATTACATGTGAGTGGGTCGTGAGTTTGTACGTTTTGAAAAAAAAAAGTTTTTTTCTCACGTTTTTCCGGCAATGCCGACCAGGTGTATTGCTGCTTGATGCAGCAAAACAAAAGATGGGGTCAGTTTGCATAGTCAGACTCACAAGAGCAATAGTGGTCGGTCCGACGTCTTTTTCAGCGCTGTGTACAGCGAACACTTCGAGCCGTCGAACTTCGAATCCGAAACATACCACACATTTGACAAAGAGAAAAGTTATACTATAAAATGAGGCCATCCCCAAAAAAAATTGGAGCATGCCAAACGTAAACAAAAATCTGCCTCTAGCTGCCGGGCAACCTCGGTAGTCTAGTTGGTAAGACACTGCTCTAGAATTGCAAGGGTCGTGGGTTCGAATCCCACCCGAGTAACATGCCTGTGATATTTTTTCACAGGACTCGGGAAAGTACTGAGTATACAGTGCTAACACACATCGGTGTATGGGTAAAAACCAAAATTAATAAAAATCGGGTAAGTTTGAACTTTGAGGGCATGTTTTTAGCGTGCGCCTATCGTCACGATTTTTGGTTGGCACTGCATGCGGTTCACTGGGCAGGGTAATCCGAGTGGACCATCCGCACAGCAGCCGAAGTGCGTGCAGTCTGCTCCGTGGACCGTAGTTCTGTGTATGTAGGCATCATACCGATCAAGTACCAGACGTAGTGTACGGGGCCAGTCTACACATTTTCTCTTCAAATAGCGCGCCTCGATTGACGTCACGAACAGCGCCCTCTCGGTCGGGACAAACTCTTAAATGTGTAAATAAAATAAGAACAAATTGTGTAGAACCTTAGTTAACTGTTTATTCACATTCCACTCACCAAAACACATGATTGTATTGGTGACAAAAGCTTTATTTTGAAAGAAAAAAATACCACTTCCAGGTGATTTTAAAGAGGAAGATATTTCTTGCAATGCCAAGTTATAATTTTGCGCTCAAATTGTTCAAATTTGTCTCCCGAACACCTGGTGAAGGTAGCTATAACATTGTATGGATAAAATAAGGTCCCGCGTGCATCAATTATGCAAGGGTCCAAAACACACTTCTGAAATAACACAGACGGGTCTCAGCATTTAATGGTATTTTATCCCGCCATTCTTAAGAAAATCTCCCGAAACAACTAACAAGTTAAGTTGATCGATTTAACCAAATCAATCAATGCCTATCTATCCATCACCGTCTCTTAAACTCACACCATAGAGAAAGGACCGCGGACCTTTGAGGAACAGAGACCATTCCCTATACTCACTTCATCACCTTCTCCCCTAACCCAAGCCTAGAAGGTGTCACCAGGGCCAAAAGGGAACAACACCTTTCCCCACGATTAATGCTCCAATGAAAGAACAGTCAACTCCAAACACCCAGCCCGTGCTTTTAGACGAACAATCCCGGTCAGAAACAAGACAGATTGTACCTCCAAACGGGCTCACTAATCGATAGGATTATTACACATCGAAGTGGTTTTCCTTGTCACCGCCCATTCATCCCACATCCACTCCTCCGGGTCATCGTGTCAGTTTTCGTGCCCAAAGCCTCTTCTAGAGAATAAAGCAAAACTATTTTTTCCTCCTTAAGCTTTCTGAACAAACACAACTGGTATTAAAAAGACAGATCTACAGTGAACAAATCCAAAGCTCCGGACGGCTCGGGCAGTCAATTCTGTGTGACAGATCCTTTGAAAGGGGCTTTTCATTGGCAAAACAAATAGGCTAATTTATTATTTCAGCTCTTTTGAACCGGATTAAGGCTTTGTGGTGGAAATTTATCACGGGTGATCAAGTGAATTGAATAGTTGGTGCCCGATAAACTGCCGTGGCATATACGAGCATTAATGGGCACACTTTTAGTGGTCAATTCAGGTCTACCGGTTCAGTGAAGAGGAGCATGAAATGTCTGGTAGTTTTTAAGTGTTACAAAAGTACATATTAAAGGGCAGTGGTCCTTTCTAGATGGACAGACTGAGTAGTAAATACGGATCTCAGGACATGCCATCCAACTTGTTGATATCCTGAGATGAGATAATGGGTGCGTTCGACTAGCTTCCATGGGTCTAGCCCCGCGGTGCTCACTCGGGTGAGCCCCTGACAAGAGCTAAATGAACGACCACTCCAGGGCGCCGTAGGTTTAGAAAAAATAATAATGGTGTTAAAATTGGTGTTGTCACATACTGGAGAATCAAAAAGATAATACAACAAATGTGTTGATATTAAAACATCTTATAATTGATTTGGCATAAATTAGTGTTATTTTATCGAAAGCTGTACTTAAAAGTTGTTATTGTCATTATCTTTAAGAGTGATTACCAAACGCACACATTCCCTTTAAAGGTGGCTTCTTCTTCTTTTTTGATTTCCGAAACACCCCCAAATAAAGTATCTTCTGAGCTGATCTTTTGGGAATGGCATTTGTCTTGCACAAACGCGAGTGGTTTTGAAAGAAGCTCTGTAGCACAAAGAAAGCTTTTATCACCTATTTATCTTGCTCCCCATCTGTGTCAGTGTTTATTGCAACGAATCACCTCTCGGGAGTCAAAGCAAAGACGACAAGAGGTCGCAGAAGGTTATTTTATAACAGTTTAAAGAAGGAGCACTTAATGACAATTAAGGTACAAAGGAGCCCCGTTCCATTATCACACAATGTAGCCCTGAATGTATCGATATTACGAAATTCCACAACGTGGCTCTCTGGGTACATGTAAAATCTTGTTGTTTTCTCCTTAGGAAATCTGATTGCCTAGCGAATCAGCTTCAGACATAGCCCTGGCGGCCTTACACTTTCGTCTTTACTACTGTGACGTCCTGGATATCGGGGTCCATTTCTGGGGCGGACAATTTTCAAGGCTTTATAACTCAAATCTTACTGCAAGAGACCACTGATTTCAACAGATGCACATCTAATGGCAGCATACATTTTTCTGCGGTGGTTTTTGGTTGTGATCCATCCTCACAAATTCCTTAACCAAAATTGCAAAAACTCAGAGACTGAATCACATTTTTGTTATTTTCTTTCGTTCAACCCCAGCTCGTAGAAGTATTCCTCTAGGGCCGAAGACCTTACTAATGTAGTTGTAGGCTTCATAAACAAAATTATGACTGTGAAAAGGTTTACTTTGTCCACAGACAATAATGTTGTTTTACCACTTGAAATAAATTTGTAACGAGCACGAAACCATGTTTGCCTGGACAAGTGTAATCTTAACTGACCACAGTTTGGTTGCGCAAAGTACAGTTGTATATACATAACTGTTTGTTCAAATTTAAACGGCAGTCCGTTACAAGTTTGTGGTTAGCTTGATTTCACACCTTTCAGCACTCGGCGGGGGAGGGGGTTCAAAAGTCAAAAGTTTGTTTTGTGTCAACGTAAATAACGAAATGTATTTTACACCTTGACACGCTTTTCCGTCTTCCGAACCGTGTGGGAGTTCAGTTAGAGGGATGATACACGTTTGGTAATTACTCAAAGCAAATATTAAATGAAAAACTGACTTGGTAACGAGAATTGGAGAGCTGTTGATAGTATTTGACAATTACCAAACATGTACAGTGCCTTTAAAGGCAGTGGACACTATTGGTAATTGTCAAAGACTAGCCTTCACAGTTGATCTATCTCAACATAAGCATAAAATAACAAACCTGTGAAAATTTGAGCTCAATCGGTCATCGAAGTTGCGAGATAATAATGAAAGAAAAACAACCCTTGCAACACGAAGTTGTGTGCGTTTAGATGGTTGATTTCGAGACCTCAAGTTCTAAACTTGAGGTCTCGAAATCAAATTCGTGGAAAATTCTTTCTCGAAAACTATGGCACTTCAGAGGGAGCCGTTTCTCACATTGTTTTATACTATCAACCTCTCCCCATTACTCGTCACCAAGAAAGGTTTTATGCTAATAATTATGTTGAGTAATTACCAATAGTGTCCACTGCCTTTAAAGGGAAGGTATACGTTTGGTAATTACTCAAAACAAATATTAACTGAAAAACTGACTTGGTAATGAGAATTGGAGAGCTGTTGATAGTATTTGACACTTACCAAACGTGTACAGTCACTTTAAGTATGTTCAGGCAAAACAATTGGGTTCTCTTCCCGGGCATAGCCACTGAGTGGGTGAACAGTTTCCAGATCTGAGAATTTACGGATAGCAGTTTTTTCCCCCAGAACCACTCTGTTATAATTGGCATGTCAACTACAGTAGGTACCTTGTTCGGGCAGATCGATTATCAACTTTCCTTGCCTCGTGTTTGTCATACTTGATCAGTTTATTGTTATCTTAATATAAACCATTCGTTTTTATATTTTTGAAACCTAACTGGGTAAAGCTGATTCACACAAGTGCTGCACATCAACAATGGTAGATACTCACATTAATAATATTAGTATTAAAATTTACTAGGTGTTAACGAGCAATGGAGAGCTATTGATAGTATAAAACGTTGTGAGGAACGCCCTTCTTGTTGAGAAATATGTATGTTAACACTCGAGCGACTTCAGACCTGAATAATTTTCTTATGCATCTGAAAGCAAAGCAATTGAAAGCACACAAATGTTGTGCAACAAGGGTTTTTTTTTTTCTTTTTCTTTTTTTTTCTTTTTTTTTATAATTATCTTGCAATTTTGATGACCGATTAAGTCAAAATTTCCACAGATTGTGTTAAAGTGAGAATATTGGTCTTGGACAATTACTTAATTACTAAAAATGTCAAGTTTTCTTTAAGAAGAAAAAAAGTAAGAACATAAATTATTTCGTCAGTCTGTCACATCACCAGATAATTATAACGAAAATGTTTACAATGTTAACCCCTCCCCCAGACCTCCCCTATTCTACCCATGGAGCAACCACTGACTCCATCACGTTGAATAAACACTGCAATTATAAGTCAAACCACTGTAGTTATCATTAAAAGAAAGAAGAAAATAGGTTTGCAAAGAAAGGTATTGCTTCATGGTTTCTCCCCCTAACAAGGTTTCTTTCAAATATTGAGCAGATGAGTTTTTGTCAACACAAAAACAAGTTTGTGTAGTTGTCAATACTGTGGTTATACTAATGAAACCAATTTGGCCTCTTCAAACACCCTATGAGTGGTTAGTTTATTACGGACAAATTAGAGCAGGGTTGTTGATACACTTATTTGCACACAGCTCTTTGAATTGACTAACTACCTAACAACCTGTCAGAAGGAAGCTTTCTTCTTCTTCTTTTCTTTCTGTCCAAGGATGAAAAGCAGGACTTTGGTTTAAATGGCAGTTTCATTGTCGCGAGGAAGCTCTTCTTTGAGAATACTTCCCCAAAGCAACAAAACAGTAGAACAAGAAAGTAGTAGAAGTATGGTAAACATGTATTTCTGAGCGTGCGTGGAATTGCAACAACCCCGTGCTAACGGCAGCTTCCTTGGGAGTATTATTAGACTCTGTCAACAGACCTCTGGCCCGGGGACGACCAAGTAATTGTGCCTTTATTCGGGCGTAACTCGGTGGAGCTAAAATCCGCTTGATAGTCCCCACAATACGAAAATATTTGCACGGTTGTTTGCCCACGTAAACGACGGCACTTTTTAGGTGGAACATCTTTCGCGGAAGCTTTGGCTTGGGTCCTTTGAGAAGAGCGACTTCTGACAGGCCATTGTCTCTGTGTTCCTCATAAGATGGGAAGAGGTTGGATGTTGTCCACGAGTTAAGACGGTCGTTCAAATAACCAAGGGCGGTGGATTAAAGACTTTGCAGCCCCCCTTTTCAGCTATCGATTTGGTTTAGCCTGCGGTGAGGTTTTTGGTTGTGAGTAAGGCATGTACTATCTCCTCTTGTTTCTAACATCGGACAGTTGTTACAAAAGACCACTTAAGCAAATGTTCACAGCGAAGGCGTTGCTTCCGAAAAGGGACAAAATGAAAAGATGTTTTATGGAAGAGAAAAACTTGCACTCTGGTAGAAAGTCGAACTTGTTTGGCCCTCACACGAAGCTGTGACTTGTTTTTATTTTCTAAACAGAGGTTTGGTGTTATAGTGCCCTTTGGCGCAATCGTCCTCAATGAATGAATTTGACACGTCTCACTTTTTCAGAAATGCTTTTACATCCGACTTCTCAATACACGTTGAAAGGGCAGGACTTGGAGAGGGTAGAATGCTTTCAATTTAGCCGGAAGTTCAAACTTGGCACCAACTGTCATGAACAAAATGCTCTAGTGTGAACAAAATGATAAACGAAATATATACAAAGTTTATAACTCCTTTGGAAGATTTCTTATTTCGAGTTGAAAGTCATTTAATTCCAACAAAAGTCCTACACAGGTATTTTTTACTGTTTCTCCTGAAGACGAGCAATATTTTTGTCGAAACGTCGAAACTAAATCGGCTCTTTTCAGAGCCAGCATGCACCCCCTCAAAAGAGATTGACTGCATTGTTGTATTGCAAGTTTAATTATTATGTATTGCTTAAAAGTCCTACAATTCAAGAAAAATCAAACAATAAACCACAAGGGAAACTGGCTGGGTAATTATTTTCAGGAAATCAGCATATATTTATTTTGATAACGTGATTGCGGTGTATCGTCATGTCTAGTGGTGCAGTTAAGGAGAATGGACGAGAGTGCTGTCATCATTCATTTGGTCTAAGATCTTCTTATCTTGTAGAACAAGTGGACCAAGAAAGACAATTGAGAGTACATTTGTAAGAATATACAGTTGAGTGTAGATTCGTAATAACAAAAAAAATCACTTTTATCAACAGAGTGACGTCGCATAAAAAGTTAAAAAATGTTAAACTTTTTATGTGACGTCACTCTATTGATAACACATTTAATGTGTTATAATTTTGGTTTTAAAAATGTTAAACTTTTTATGTGACGTCACTCTATTGATAACACATTTAATGTGTTATAATTTTGGTTTTTATAATTGATGTGTAGAAAAAAGTCAATATAAACTCGGGCAATTCCAAACACTTCTTTTGCATCACTCGTGCCCTTTATAAGCGACCATCAGCCATGTTTTTAGTTTTTGCAATAAGTTGTGCTCAGTAAATCAATTCACGCAATCTACAATAGTTACTTCGTTACGTTCGAAATCATTTTGTGCATTCGATAGAAATTATTTTAGGTGCTCGAAATCATTCTATTGCTAAAAATGATTTCGATCACATGAAAAAAATCATTAAAGAGTGTGGACACAAAGCGCATAACAAAAGTTTTCCTCAAACATGTGTTTTCTTTCTGGTCACCTGTTCCTTTCTCGTCACATGATGCGTGTTTTACGTTGTAAATAGTGTTATTCTCGTGGTTAGTGATTTGTTTCCATGGCAATGTAAAATGATATCCACCGAGATTGAACAAATTAGTTAGACTCTTGCTCAAAAACAGCAGATAAAATAACACTAACATATAACAATCCAAGCATGGAAGTTAAATCAAATTTGAAACTTCAATAGACCCGGTGAAATTTCTGATCTACAACAACACTGAGTTCCATTTATATCTGAAGTGGACATCTTAGAAAGCTACAACACGGGGTGTGAGACACTAAGGAAGAACAGCCCCAACCCCATTTAATGTATCTCTTCCTTGGTCAATATTGATCGGATTCTTCAAATGCCCACTTCATCAGTCTTTGTGCTGGCTAATGAATAGCAAAATCAAGGGATGTTTCTCTTTGTACGGTTAGTGAATGGGTATACTCTCATCGCGAGTAAGCTATCGCTAGCTACGGTGACAGCCGCACACAGGGTTAAAATCAACATGTTGCCCCGGCCGCAGGCTGCCAATTCTGTACCGTTGAAAAGAGCGAAAAGTCCCCCCGAGGTTGCAGTCCTTCGTCCGGTTGGGTACGGGAAAAGTGTCTTCTTGTAAATAACAAGAGTTGTCTTTTTGTTTGGGTAACAAAATAGTTTTCTTTTATGCGTACGTCAATCATCGGCCCGAACTTCTTAAAGCGAATGTTCTGGAAAATTCGGGATAACGTTATTTCAAAGTTTTCCGGGGATTTTCTTTTGAGAATTGTGTCTTTTTTGAATATTTAAAAACAAATAGCATGAGAATACCATTTATGGCAAATTTGTTTTTGTGTGGGATTGTTACAAGACCACACAAAAACGGTGATGAGATGGCCGTTACAGACGATACTACTAATTTGCATCAGTTGGTTTAGCCTAGCTTTAAGGTGTGTACATTTCTGTTTGAAATAAGTAATGATTAATGTACGGTTATAATCGGAGCATATTGGTGTATTTCGAAGAAGAGTTACTGAACTTTTAACGTCCACTTCATTTGCATCATTACTGAAAATGTCATGGTTATTCAGTCGTCCTTTCCCCGTAATACTGGACATTCAAATTGCACACGACTGCCCTTCTGGTTATCGTTATGGCAGAAAATAGACATTTATCATGGTGCAACCATCTTGAATTTCTCCCATTTATATCAATGTTACCAAACCGAGGCTGTAAGAACAAAATAGTCTGGCTCCTAATTGCAAAATGATCATTAGCATTCATTATTGTAATATTCGATACGAGGAACATGACCAAGATGGGGGCAGCACGATAAAGGTATATAGTGGAGACTCGGCCACTTGGACCAGTTCAAGTAGGAGAGCATGATGGAAAGTGGGGCTTCATCCAACTATGGACGAACACAACCTCATGATGATAACGATAGCGCAGAGAAATCTCTGCTACATGTGAAAGTGATTATAATTATTTGGTTCTTTCTTGACCATCCACCTTGTCCAGCGACCTTTGAAGCCAGACTTTGGTAGCTAATTTCCTGCTCTCTTTTTCTTTTATAAACCCCACTTCCTCGACATTTCTTCAAAATAACCCCCTGTTGCGATGTTTATCTTGGGCCTGGTCACACTAAAAGACCGGGAAAACACCATTGTATCAGGCAAGCATTAAAGGCACCGGGGACATCCAAGTAAAGGCACTGGGGACATCAAACAACACACGGGTATCTTTGCGAGTCACAACGGTAGGGTTTTCTTCTGTTTACGGTGATCTTAATAAGACCCTTATACCCTATGGATATTTGCTGACTTCTTGGCTTCCCTTATAAATGTGACGGGCCCATTTCCAAACCCCTTCCCTTGATGATTTGTTGTTCTGTCCCTTGTACAAAATTCCATTCCCCCATGCAAATGTTTTGCACCTTTCGGCGAGAAACCATTTCTTGTATTTTGGAATGATAACGTAGAGCAAACCACTTAGGAAAACTTGCGAAGGAGAACAACAGGATGCAAAGAGAGAAAAAACAATGTGTGGCGTCCAGAAATGATTCAGAGCCCAAGGGAAATACAATCAGCTATGCAAAAAAAATGGTTCATTGTAGAGTTGGTATCAACAAGTTTGGGTAACGCCGCCGTAAAACAGAAAAAGTCAAAATTAGAAACTGTTATTGAGGAATTGAACGCTATTGTTATTTTTAAAGAAAATTTCTGCCACACGAACCGTTTTCAGATAAAGTTCTTAACACAAACACAATGTTTTCTCAACGTTTCGATTAGCCGCTGTCCCATTGAGTATTTATCATAAATTCACCTACCAACTATTGCTTTTCCAAAAGAACTATCTATAAAAACCTCAAACCTTGCATACCTTTTCGAAGTGGTAGAACGTACAGTTTTGGACTAAACCACCTGTACAAGTCACCCATTGTGCTGAACTTCACATTTTAGACAAAATACAAATTCACATGTTGATAAATGTTCAAATATTATGTACATTCTGGAGGCTCGATCGCTCATCGTAAAGTATACGCCAGTACCATAGAGAAACTTCATCGTTCTAAAAAAAAAAAAAAAAAAAATAGTTATCTGTGGGCAATAAATGCAGTCTACGTCTGAAAACAAAGAGCAACTTAACAAGTTGCAACAAAAAACGAAACTAACATTTAATCTTATCGAATATCCAATGTTTTTAAAAGTAGAATACACTCTGATTATAAATCAGTATTAATTTTTTTAAATGTCTTTGCAATTAGTACCTGATATTATTTTAATTACTAGCGCTCTTACCTTGCGCTCTCGTGTGTTATTCACAATGTCTTGTTGTTGCTGTTGTTTTGGTTTATTCACCCGAGCTCTATCATGGGACAATAATGATGTTTGTGGTTACTGAAATAACATCGGTATCAACTTTCCAAAGTTTCTCTTCCGCTCGTTAAATTATACGGATTCGTGGCTTGGTTCCTGTGTGCAACAGCAAAACAAAAAGCACTTTGCTGGGAAATCGGACAGTGCAGTGGTGTACCTGTACGGTTTCTGCGAACAATCGGACTTAAGCGGATCTGTCCCGGTCTTGTGTAATAGTTTGATCCTGTTCGGTGGAGGAGGAAGACAGAGTGATATTATATCTGTTAATTTTAGAGCTCCGAAATGATATGATTAGCAATCGTATTACTCCAATCTTTAAAGGCAGTGGACACTATTGGTAATTACTCAAAATAATTATCAGCATAAACCTCACTTGGTGACGAGTAATGGGGAGAGGTTGATAGTATAAAACATTGTGAGAAACGGCTCCCTCTGAAGTGACGTAGTTTTTGAGAAAGAAGTAATTTTCAACGAATTTGATTTCGAGACCTCGTGTTTAGAATTTGAGGTCTCGAAATCAAGCATATGTTGAGATACACCAAGTGAGAAGACTGGTCTTTGACAATATTACCAATATTGTCCAAATACGATTCTTGGAAGTGGAAAGATTCATATTTTTGAAAGATGGGGGCTGATAAGGGATAATTATTTAGTTGTACTCTTACACTGATGTGGTGGCACTGAACACGTTTGGTAATTTTACTGTCAAAGACCAGTATTCTCACTTGTATCCCAACATACATGAAATAACGAATCTGTATAACAAAAAAAAATGGACTCAGTTGCATGGTTATAGAAGTTAGAGAATAATGAACGAAAAAACGTTATTGTTGCACAAAATTGTTTGCTTTCAGATGTATAAAGAGACTTCAGTCAGGCCTGAAGTCTTTTAAAAAATTTAGTGAGAAATCACCTCTTTCTTTCAAAAAACAAAAACAACTACGTTTTCAGAGGGATCCGTTTCTCACATTGTTTTAGTACTATCAACAGCTCGTTACCAAGTAAGTTTTTGTGCTAAAAATTATTTGGAGTAATTACAAATAGTGTCCACTGTCTAAAAGACAAACTTGAAGTTGCTAATGTTTTGATTGCGTTTTGAAGCTGGAAGTGACACCGTTAATCTTCAAACGTCCATAACTCGGCCAAAATGAGAGATCAGCAGAGGTCACCAAATTAATATTGCTTCCCTTCTTGAAGTGATCCTGTTATTATTGTTTCCTATATTATATCCCGTCGTTTTGTATTTAAACCACACACAAAGAGAAGGCTGTGAGATGCGCCCAATCCTGGCCAAATGACGGGTATATATAACTCGAAAGAAGAAGACATTAATACCATACAGGTCAACACGAGGAAGCTTTTCGTGCTTCATTCAGCTTTTTATTCGGTTGAAAAGTGAGTGCTGGGAAAAATGTTATGGGAAAACCTTCCTTGAACTTTAGTTTTGCTTAAAATGCTACAGTTTTTGTTTAATTGGGCAAAACACTTATTCTTCATTACGCGCGTCCTGCCAAAACCCGATGTTTAAAAAAAACCAGTGAAAACATTTAATAAGAGTTTTCTCATGACTCTGATGGCAGCTTAAATTTTCATATGATTTTTATATCATGTACATGTTAGGTCAGATAGTTCGGGTACTGTTTTTTTTTTTTCACAATAATATAACCAAATGCTATTTACATGTGTAACTGTTTTAAAGACACTGGACACATTTGGTAATTGTCGTAGACCAGTCTTCTCACTAAGTGTATTTATATCTCAACATAAAATTACGCACAAAATAATACACCTGTGAAAATTTGGCTGTCGAAGTTGCGAGAAATAATGTAAAAAAAAACACCCCTGTTACACACAAAGTTGTGTGCTTTCAGATGCTTAATTTCGGGACGTCAACAACTAATTCTGAGGTCTCTAAATCAAATTCAAATATTTTAGTGGAAAATTACTTTTCTCTCGACAAATACATTACTTAATAGTTTTTATGCTAAAAATTATTTTGAGTAATGACCAATTACTTTAAGGGGGATACCTAATAATGCTGGGGAAATAAAACGAAACTTTTTGCACCTGTTTTGCCTGTTTAAGGGAACGGGGGTAGGCAGGTAAAATAAAACGATTTGATAAGTGGCTCAACTATATAAAAAAAAAAATTAAAATCGAGAGACGAACAATATTATTGTAGGCACAAATTTAATTAAGTTATCTTTGGTATTTGTGTTAGTCAAAAACTGTACAATAATATTCTTGTTAAAATGTTCAAAATACTATACTAAAGAGTTGTTGCAAATGTCATTCTCTGTTTAAATATAAACATACAAAATATAATTTCACGCACCTTAGTTCTTAGTAAAAAATGTCATATTCTTATAAGATCTAACTAACAGTTTGTTTTCATTGTCAAAAGCGTATTCAATACAAATTTAGAAATTGAGAGAAAGTTACAAACAAAAATTAAATAAACACTTTCTTATACCGAAATTATTATCCCCTCCAACTATTTGCATCATTTTGTAGAAGTAATAGTTAACTCAATATTTTGTCTAGTTGGTAAGACACATGCTTTAGTTTGTAAGACACTGAAATCGGGAAAGTATCGATGCTAACACATCGGTGTAAGGAGAAAACCAAAATTGATATTCTTTGTCACTGATGCAATTAAATTCAACATCTAAAAGAATCATTTTGTACAATAAAAAGTGGGTCTTCATTTTTCCAATGAGTCTGTGTTTGCTGATTTTAAATACAGATACATGAGCATTTGAAATTGAGAAAACAAATTATTTCCACGGTGTTTTCAGAAAAAAAAATATAAAACTCACATGGAATCTTTGTGCAAGTATGGCGGTCACCGAAACGTGTGCAACCAGTTAAAGTGTTATACTGGAGTGTTCCATGTTCTTTGTTTGCAAAATGTTGACAGTTTTGTTTTCATTCTTTGGGAAAGTTTCTTTTGCTTCTGATCTCTCTTTGTCTCTCTCATCACACTTGACTTTTGGTAAATTTAAAGTACTAATCTCATTCGCATTGAACCAGTGATATTCATTTGTTTTAGGCCCATGCTTTTGCGGACGTTGTTCGCAAAATATTTTTTCTCATTTTCAGAAGAATGTGTGATCTCAAATTAAATAGTACAAAATATTTGAAGAAAAGATGCCAAGTAAGTTAAAATGGAGATGAAACAGTCACTGTCGATTCATTCTAAAAAGATTTATATAAACCTTGATTATCAATAAAATACATAATAGGCCTACGGTCACACAGATCAGAGCAAAAGTGGGAGTTCCAGAATGAGAGGGTTTTTGCTTTAAACGACACCCGAGGTGAGACAGGTTTTGCATATTTTTTGATGGTTGCAAATAGTGTGCATTTACTGGAAATAAAGCAAAGGTTTTCCCGATCAGCAACAAATGATTTTTATCCAGTAACAAACCACAAGGAGAACTGAAAGGGGAACATTTCCAAAAAGAGTTGTGTTAACCAAAGACACCTTGACAAACAATCGAATTTACGAATTGTCCCCTGATTAAATCAAACTTGGTTATCTTTTCCGTCAGTTTCGTTTTCAAGCACACAGACGTTTTCGTTTTTCTATTATATAGGTTTTCTTGGTCAATTTCGGCAAATGAGCAGCCAATTTAACGACCAAGCTATTCTATTTCGCGCGAAATCGAATGCTACAGAAAAGGGTCATTCGATTTCGTTTTATGATTAGTCAAATGTAATGTTGCGTCGTTCGATTTAACAAAATGATCAATCAATTCAACAATCCATCAAAGCAGCATTCAAATTCACAGACGCTTCTTGAGGCGTGTTTGTCACGAAAAAGAATGACGCTACACTAAATTAAACAGAGTGCTAAAGGAGTTTGACTCGACTCAAAACGAAATTGAATGCCCGAATTCTGAATTTGAAACGCAGTAACAACTGGAGAAGCAAAACAGTTTTAATTCGAGCGCGTGAAAATGAATTTGACTGCTCGTTTGCCGAATTTGACCAAGAAAAACTATACTATGGTTCGATAAGGTTTCGGTTCATGTGCTTTTTCTTCATATTATGTATGCATTCAAAAATACATTTATTTTTTCTTTCTAAGATAATTGTGGTCATTTGTAATTACATACTCTTCTTTAAATAAATAGCGTTTCTGAAACTGTATTAAAAGCTATACAATAAAAGTTGCAATCATACTTGGGGATTTTTCCGTCAGACAAGCTATTCCGTCAAAAAAGTTCAAATTTGCATGTTACATGATTCTACCATGGTGTGACTATAAAGTTTATAACATTTTGGATTGTGCAAAACCCAAATAGGTATCATTAAAACAAATTAAAAGCATGATTATGAACGAGTGAAGAAATCGCAAAAGTTAAGCGCACAATCTTTCCAGAAAGTTGTTCTTTGATAAAACCTGGATGTTAATGAAAGTCTAACTGAGAAATATAATAATAACATTTTGGATCGTAAGGCTAATGATATATATATTTTAAGAGATGGCTTTACTTTGAAGTTGAACTCGGTACAACATGTTTCTCATTGTTTTGGATGGTATCTGCAACAACAAGACTATCCACTTGTGTTGACCGGTTTAACAATCCAAAATACAAGTAAACTAACAAAATCTTTCTGGAAAATTGTTCTTTGATAAAACCAGGATGACATTCCCACTGAGAAATAAGATACTAATATTTTGAACGGTCAGCCTATAAAATTATGTTACTTTTCCAGAAATTTTACTTTCAAGTTGACGAAATGTTTATCGTTGTTTTTGGACGAGAACTCCAACAAAGACAATGATCCACGTATTTTGACCGGTTTTACATCAAGGATTAAACTATAGTTAACACACTATAAATGCATTTTGATATTATTTACAAAGCATGTTGTGAAATTCGTCGATTCATGTGACAACACGAGGTTGCCCCGTAAGTCTGTTGTAAGCTCGGGTAACCGGTCAGCGAGGCGGCAGCAGCCCGGTGTGCCGTCTGAATGCCGCTCATTCCCCCGAGGGACAGGTAGCCACTGCTGGGTGCGATCGCCGAAGATGGATAGTACGGTGTAGCCGAAGAGCAATAGTTCTGCGAGGATGAGGTTTGTGTGGGCCAAGAGTCCGTGTATGAGTCAAATGAAGGGGAATACTGTCTTGACTGTGGTGGGAGACTGGACGGGTAATGTGCCGAGTAGGGGTTGAAGGAGCCCGCCGTGTGGTACGCCGTAGCTGGGGGTGAGAAAGTGGGTCCGTAAAGGCTGAAATGTCCGAAGGAATTCACGTGCTGTATCTGTGCTGGTTCATTCCTCCGTTTCGAGACTTTGAAACGCTTAGCTCTCCGTAAGAAACTCCCATTGCTGAACATGTCCCCACAGTCCGGATGCATCGCCCAGTAGTTCCCCTTCCCAGGCCGGCCCGGCGCTCTCGGGATCTTGATGAAACAGTCGTTCAGAGACAAGTTATGACGGATGGAGTTCTGCCACCGCTGCTGGTTCTCCCTGAAATACGGGAACTTTTCCATGATGAATGCGTACACCTCGTTCAATGTCACCATACCGTCTTTGGAGTTCTGGATGGACATGGTAATGAGAGCGATGTACGAGTAGGGTGGCTTCACGTCGGCGAAGCGGCGTTTCTGCGGGGTCATGGAGCCTCCACTCCCGGTGCTTCCGTACCGGTCACGGTACGGTACAAGCCCGCTGTCATCTTCGGCCAGTAACTCGCAGGACGGAGAAGCCGAAATATGATGACTATTAATCACCCTTTCTCCATCACTAGGATGTTTCTCGATGTAGCATTCATCACTCTCACTCACATCGGCTGTAAACTCAGCAGTCATTTTTTTTTTTTCAGTTCTCGTTATTTTCTCTCCTCTAAATAAAAAAAAGTTTACTACACACCCAAAAAGCTTGTGGATTGAAGTTAACAGAAATCGACGTGGTCACGTCACTCGGGTGCGATTATTGATGACTGTATAACAACTTCGATCGTCTCAGTTTTTAAAACAAACTCATCAGTTTGTCTGTCATGTCTATCAAGTCGCTGTCAAGTGGACAAGCAACGTCTTCCTTATGAATATTGATAAGCAAGATGACAAATTACTCCTTTCAGTCCTCACCTTGCGATCCCGTGTGAGCAAAGTCGGGTCGTGGTGGGGTAGGGTGAAAGGCGTTTGTTCGTTTAACCGGACAAAAGCCCACAATAGTGAGATGGCCGGCCCTCTCATCAGGATCAGCCCGGCCTTATAGCCTTTGGTGTGTTTAGATAACAGAAACACTTACATATCGATCCCCTCTTAGGACTGGTTTATGCTACCGTGTTTAGAGAGAGCTGCCCGGGTGGATGTTGGAGGGATGATGGGGTTTGGAGTTGGGGGGTCTTGAAACTCTCATAGAAAACCACTAATCGACCAATTCTCTGTTAATTCGATGTTGACTCTGCATTGAACTCGTTTTTTTCCTCTGGATTGGTTCTGTGGAGGAATCACCTGAGGACACTTCTTGTTCTATTGTAACTACTGACCGGCCAGGAATAATTAGTATAGATTATAGTCCAGAGAGGGGTAATGAAGACATCATCTTGTGAATTTATCAAAACTACATGATAAATAGAGGCCTAATAATGACATCTCCAGAGTCCAGATCACGGAGTTATAAGAGTGAATGTTTACACCAAAGGACATTTTTATGGTTTTGTTTTCATATTATAGAAACATACGTTAACTGATATAACTATTAATTAAACATTTCATAAAAACAATTGGAAGGCATTATAAAGATTATAATAACTTAAAGACTAATTCAAAACGAATAAATAAAAATAAATAAAAAATTACAAGTGATCAGCATTGTTTTTGTGCTACTATCACTATAAACCATAAAACTATATTCAATAATTATGTCTGCTAGTTCACATGCTGAACCTTACACAGTTCTAATTCCACGGCTGTCCTGCATGTCATGAATGAATGTATGTACTGAATGGAAGATAGATATTAGTGTTTACTCAAGTTCCCACTCACTAAATGAATCGCCATTAAAGATCATTAACTAAATGTTTTCACACCCAGTAGCAGAGACAAGAAGAAGAAGACCACTTTGCCACTGTTGACCTTTCGTCATTATCATCTTGCTACCCCATCTTGTTGTTCTAGTAATGACAATATTTTTTAAAAGCATCAGGTCGATAAAACAACTCCAAATTAATCTCATCAGAGGCGGATGTCCCACTCACCGGGAAATGGGGCGGGATGAGGCAAGTTTCTAGACCGTGCATAGCAGCTGCAACGCCCGGGGCAGGTTAGCGATGGGATGGACGAGAGATGTTTGAAGATTTGAAACAAAGCATGCACATTTTGAAACACTTACTCTAACTGTTGACACGGCCTATAGGCGTGCGTCGGTAATTAAAATCAAGAAATAGTACAGCGACCGTGAGCAGCGTGCAAACACTGACAAGGAATACCGAAACAATTTTGTCGAATAAGCGATAGAGGGCAGCATTCAGAGGAGTCATTATGCCTATACAAGATAAGATCTGTCTTGAAAATTCTTATTGTAAAGATATGATATAATTCAGGCATTTATTCATGAAAATGGTAATTTTACAATAATTTACAAATTGTTACTGTCTGAAGTCGTTTGTACGCTTGTTTTTGTGTCATGTCTCTGTTTCATTTGGCTGTTTGTTTGTCCTTGCCTCTCTTGTCCTAAACAAAGCCTCTGCTTACCGGGGTTTGCCTCAACTTCTCTAAGTTTTCTATTATTATTTTGGATGTTTGTTGTTAACCAATGATTATTGAAAAATAAATGACTCCGAATTGAATTGAAATTGAAAAAGATACGCCAACGTGAAAATGGCTTATTTATTTATGATGAATATTTCATTACTGTACAGCCCGAATCCGAGCATGCAAAAGGCATACGGCGCAAGCAACGTTACCAAGGAACAATGTTCAAGAGGCATCTTTGCTGTTGCTCGGATGCAAGACCTCTTGGCCCCCTATGCCTAATGGCAATCTTGCTTTCGATGCACCGAGGTGTAAAACTTGATAGCATGGGTCGGTACGTCACCAAAGGTTGAACAAAAGCTTCTTCTGAAAATAGGAAAATACACACTAATATTGAATCTCAGATAACTGTTGATTGCTGGGAACACTAAGTGAAAGAACCATCATGTCCCGAGTGCAGTTGTGTGGGGTGGGGGGGGGGGGGGGGGGGTTCTGACCCCCGGAGACCAATAGCGAGCTGTGTACGAACGTCTTCTGATGCGCCCTCTTTATGTCAGCCTGGTGTTTATATACCCCCTCAAAGACACTGGACACTTTTGCTAATTGTCAAAGACCAGTGTTCTCACTTGCTGTAACTCAATATATTTATGAATAAAACAACAAACCTGTGAAAATTTGAGCTCAATCGGTCATCGATGTTGCGAGATAATAATGGAAGAAAAAACCTGTCACACAAAGTTGTGTGCTTTCAGATGCTTGATTTTGAGGAGATCTCAAATTCTAAATCTGAGGTCTCGAAATCAAATTCAAAGAAAACTACTTCTTTCTCCAAAACTATTCCACTTCAGAGGGAGCCGTTTCTCACAATGTTTTATACTACCAACCTCTCCCCATTACTCGTTACCAAGTGAGGTTTCATTCTAATAATTATTTTGAGTAATACCAATAGTGTACACCGTCTTTAATAAACCATCCTCCTTCAGAGGGCGTAAAGAACATTGTAAAGCGCCATTCCATCTAGAATAATCTCGTGCAGCCTGCCACACCCCACAACAACAAGGGGATATAAACACCAGGCTGACATAAACAGCCACAATCTCTCATGACAAAAACGTTGGTTACCAAAAACGAAGATAAAAGCATGAGTATAGGCCTAAACTGTTATAGACAGTGTTAAAGGCAGTGGACACTATTGGTAATTACTCAAAATAATGTTTAGCATAAAACCTTACTTGGTAACGAGTAATGGAGAGGTAATAGTATAAGACATTGTGAGAAACGGTTCCCTATGAAGTAACGTAGTTTTCGAGAGAGAGGTCATTTTCAACGAATTTGATTTCGAAACCTCGGAATTAGATTTTGAGGTCTCGAAATCAAGCATCTGAAAGCACACAACTTCGTATGACAAGGGTGTTTTTTCTTTCATTATTTTCTCGCAACTTCGACGACCAATTGAGCTCAAATTTTCACAGGTTTGTTATTGTATGCATAATGTTGAGATACACCAAGTGAGAAGATTGGTGTTTGACAATAATCAATAGTGTCCAGGTCTTTAAGACCTACATAACAATAAAACAAACACCATCAACTCACTCTGTGTTATAAAGACAGATCTTCAAATCTGACAATAACGCCCTCTATGTTCGTATAAATGCACACGTTTCAGGTTAGTCTTGACCCAAGACTATGGTGCTTGATATTGGATAGTGTACTACGCGCAGTTGTAAATCGCCAAAGCGCACCCGCCACGGTATGATTTAGTTTTCTGGACGGCTTGAAATCTAGACTATATTGCTGGTACAGTCTAGATTTCAAGCCGTCCAGTAAACTAAATCATACCGTGGCGGGTGCGCTTTGGTGGTTAAACCGCGCGTAGTACACTATCCAATATCAAGCATCATAGTCTTTAGTCTTGGGCCAAGACTAGTTTCAGGTAAAAAAAAATCATCAAACTTGGTAGTGTGCATACACACTACACTTCCGCATTAGGATCGTATAGCCTTTTCAACAAGCGCACACACAGCATGCATGCAGTGAACAGACGGACTAACACTCTGCACACAACATAACAACAGCTAGCAGAGCCGCGGTGAAGCTGAACTTGTCAACATGGCAAACGGCATGTGCAAAAGAGCTGTGTTTTTAGGCGCTAATAAATGCCCACAATACATCGTTGACAGTTCAGTTATCCCAGAGATCGGACCGGGCCAAGTCCTCGCCAGGATTCGTCTGGCAACAATATGCGGCTCAGATATTCATACTTTGCAGGGGAAGAGGAAAGAAGCGACACCGAGGTATTATTGATTTTAACCTGTGTATGGTTTGTTTATATTTGTATACTGTCAAAGTTTACCATGTGTTTATATGGCAGGGCAAGTACAGTACACGCACAGCACATGGTTACAACATACTCTATGGTTACAATAATATTGCATTGCATGGCCATTACTTAGCACACTCCCTCCATCCATGCGTAACATTGCTTACCATGCTTACTGTCAGGCAGGGTTTAAGTGTTGTTATTATCACAAATGTTTCCCTTGTGGTTTATATTGATGTCACAAATGCAAGTTACAACAATACAATAATATTAATAGTGCTTAAAAAAATTATTAGCATAAAACCTTACTTACTTGGTAACGAGTAATGGGGAGAGGTTGGTAGTATAAAACATTGTGAGAAACGGCTCCCTCTGAAGTGAAGTAGTTTTCGAGAAAGAAGTAATTTTCCACGAATTTGATTTCGAAACCTCAAGTTTAGAATTTGAGGTCTCGAAATCAAGCATCTGAAAGCACACAACTTCGCGTGACAAGGGTGTTTTTTTCTTTCATCGTTATCTCGCAACTCCGACGACCAATCGAGTTCAAATTTTCACAGGTTTATTATTTTATAAAAAATGCATGTTAAGATACACTAAGTAAGAAGACTGGATTTTGACAATTGTCCACTGTCCTTAACTGCTTGCTAGATAGTTTTTTCATTTTGTATGCAATAACTGCAAGTAAATGACACAGTCTGCTGAGATGGATAGATGGCTCAAGCAAGTTGTCAGACTTGACAGTGAGCTAGTGGTTGTGGGACTTTAACAGAAGAGTGCAGGCTCAGGTTTTGTTCTGGAGGATTGTTATTAAATTGCTCATTAAGAAAAATAAAATACTGTATGAAGATAAGAATTTAAGCTGGACATCTGTATATTAGTATACCAGTACACATGTTGTTCACTTGTTCATTCTTATTTTGATCGTGTTATCATAATTTATCAGTCATGCCAATGTTTTTGTACTGCGTTGATCAGATTGTCATATTATTCACGGAAGCATCGGCGATCGCATCCCACATGAATACAAAATTCTCACTTTTCTTATAGGCCTATAGGCGTACGTACATCTATGATAAAAACTGTCAATCGGGTATACAAACTATCTACACAACACAACAACAGACGATAGTCGTACACGGTAACTGTTAATGTTCACAAAAATTGAAATTAAAAGCCAATAACAAAGCACTGTGTACAGAGGATGTAGAAACTTTATGGAGCCTTGCCCATCCAGTATCTTTTCCTGTGGAGTGGTTGATTTCCTTGTTTTGGTTTTCTCAGATGCCGAACTAAATTTTATCAAAGAAACACTAAACTTGCAGTTTGACAAAATATAGGAAAACTGTGCCAGCACTTTCACTGTGACAGGTTTAAATCTTTGAAGTACCCGCTGCTAAGGATTCGAACTGCCTCTATTCTAGCTACATGTAGCTGGGTGGTCTAACTCTGTAGTAGTGGTTCAACTGCAAAGATGAAATTATCACACCCACTAAAACTGTTCGGAACCTTGGCATTGTCTTTGACAATCTTATGTCTATGTCTCCACAAATAACATCATTGTCTATGTCTGTGTCATACCATCTGCGTAACATTACACGTATAAGAAGGTTTCTAGACGTTGACACATGTAGCAGTGTTACAAGGTCTCTTGTTCTTTCATGATTGGACTATGGCAACGCACTTTTACTTGGAGCAAACACAACTCAAATTAATAGACTTCAACAACTAATCTTCAGAATTGGGCTGCTAAACTAATATTTTGTGCTTTTAAACATGATCATGCAACTCCTTTTCTCAAAAAGCTACATTGGCTCCCGGTGAAAGAGCGCATTCAATTCAAAATATTGGTGCATATGTGTATAAATGCTTAAATGGACTTGCACCAGCATATCTTTCATCTTGTTTTTCTTTTCACATTCAAACTAGGGCTGGGCTTCGCTCAGTATCAGACAAAACCCGTCTTGCTGAAAATAAACCGAGCAGCAAATCTCTTCAATCCGCTGCATATAAATCATTTTCCTTAGCTGCTCCAGGACTGTGGAACCATCTTCCCATCACAATACGCACCTCAATTTCACTGCCTATTTTCAAGAAAGCACTTAAAAGACAGCTTTTTCCTTAGTGTCTGTTAATTGCTTTATTGTTCATTTGTTGTATTATCTGCATTGCTATTGTCGCTTAAAGCGCTGTGGTCTAAATGAAATGGCGCTATATAAAAACCCATTGTATTGTATTGTATTGTATTGTAAGACATTTTGATGTAGCAACACAAAGGTCATGTGTTTGAATCCCATCCGAGTGATTTGCCTGTGGGTTTGTACCACATTTAAGCTCAAGAAACTACCCGAGTATCTAGTCCTAATGCCGGAGTAACGGTAAAAACCAAACTATAGGCCTAAGCTGCAGGTTTGCGGCCCTGCCCGGAATGTAGAAACCAGTCTCTCCCTCTTCTCTGCAGTGCATTGTCATAGTATATTTTTATATTTAAAAACATATTATTAATTTTTTTTCCCAACAGTTACTGTGTCAACATTAGGAGTTTGGGAGTGCTGTAATGTTGTATTGACCCATAAGGTTTTTAATGAGAGTTTCATTCCTGATATTTAACCAATTGATTAATATGTTAAGCATGTTTGATAAAAGCAAGCGTTGTTGATTGTGTCGGGAATCAGTTGGCAGGGAGCTTTTTCATCCTTCATGGAATGTTGGCTTAGAGATTCCATTAGCTCCGGTGGTTATTAAATTATCTGTCAATAGGTTCCTGGTGTGGAAATTGCAATTTGGGGAGTTTCAAAGGCTTGAACTTTATTTCATTTTTCTAGACAAGGATGGCGTGTAATGTAATGAACAGTGGATGGATCAGCCTTTGCTTGACGCTTTGCCAATAAATTGTATTAAATGCGAAAATGCTGCTGACAGCTCTGCACTTGGTTGGATATTTGACAGGTGAAATTGCAAAAGGGCTAGCAATTTTTAATAAAGGCTGATAAAGGCTGTCCCCCCCCCCTCCCCCCTAGTTTGGTGTGTGTCCCCCCCCCCCTCCCCCCTTTCTGTCGTCATTGTGCATTGGAATAGCTCTCTGTTTGTGTTTGTTTACATAAAAACAGTTAACAATGGGAGACTTTGGATCGCTATTAGGCCCTAGACGACTTACAAGTAAATTTCCATATTTTATGTTGTTCTGATCACGTGCACATCACCGAGAACAATGGATTACCTAGTTAATTCTGCGTCCACCAAGAAGCATCCCATAAGTCCTGCATTAACCTTTTAACATACATTTTGAACTGTGTAGATTGTGGAAAATTCTCTCTCTTCGCCAGGTACTGTAAATTTCTGTAAAATAGTCAGGCTTCTAGTCTAGTCAATATTGTGATGACCTACATACGTACAAGCCCTGTGGTCCTGTGGATTTCACCCCTTAACTCGAGCCCTAAAAGTAGTGTCATGTTTACTTGCATGGCTGCGTTTTACAGCCTGCGTTTTATAGCCTGTGTTTTACAGCCTTTCTTTTACAGCCTGTGTTTTATGGAGAATTTAAGTATTATTCTAATGATTTAAATAGATTCAAACATCCCTTTTTGATGCCAGACTGAATCACAAATTGCTCAGTTGCAGCCACCTGACAATGTCTGTAGAATTACCCCATACTGGCTTAATTCAAGCCCATCTACATTCACAAATTGATCATGCCTTGGCAGCTATTTTTGAATGCATTTTCTTACACTTGCTTATTAGGTAATTACATATAGTAAGGGACACTACACTTTATGATGTGCATCATTGTGTACAGCTTTCAAAGTCTTAATGGCAATTAAAGGAACACGTTGCCTTGGATCGGACGAGTTGGTCTATTAAAAGCATTTGAAACCGTTTGTTATGAAATGCATATGGTTAGAAAGATGTTTTAAAAGTAGAATATAATGATCCACACAAGTATCACTCGAAACTGCACGGTTTTCCTTTTACGTCGTGAACTATCACCGTGTTAGTCGATAGAGTAAAAAGAAAACCACGCAATTTCGAGGCATATTTGTGTAGATCATTGTATTCTACTTTTACAATATCTTTCTAACCATACATTTTACAACAAATGGTTACAGAACGATTTTCAAAGACCAACTCGACCGATCCAAGGCAACGTGTTCCTTTAAGTATTTTAAATTTTATTATGGGGTAGAAGAATTCTTTTTGACCAGACACCAGAGCGGGCAGCGGGATATGAACCAATGACTCTCATTAATGTGCCGGTGCTCTACCAACTGAGCAATCCAACCATGTGGGCAGTCTCCCTATTTTGTCAAGCATACATTATATCTTTGTTGGAGGGTTGCAGTCAACAGTCATGAACCAAATAACCTCCAAATTAACCTGCTGGCGCTCTATAACTGCTAGCCCTATGTTCATGATGTTGGCTGTCTCCCTTATTGGTCAAACTCTTTGTTCAAGGGTTGCAGTCAGCAGTACACTGTTAACTGCCATGTAGCCAGGGATCACACCCATGTTTCAGGATTCATGTTGTACTTCGTACGAACTGGGAAGAGTGGCAGCCAGGGAATCACCTTTAAAGGATGCAACTTTTTTTCTCAGATATTAAATATTATATAACTGACATACAGATCCTTGTCATTTGATTGGTGGAACTTATTTCACGTGACATTCACCATTACTCCCATCCGCACCGGCGATCAAAAAGACCTATTCACCCATGGGGAATAGCATTTCCCATTCAACAGTTAGGATCATCCTTGTTCCCAATGTTTTTGAGCAGTACAGTGCCGCCGCGCCGCTGCTAAAACAAAGGAGCACCTGTGCAAAAGGTTGTGATCCGATTGCTATTAAATTTGTGCATTTTTTCCGCTACGCGGCGCTATATGAAATTTGTTCCGAACGAGTAATTTGTGGGATTTTTCATAATGTTATACTTTTAAAATACATCAAATGAGAGGGATCTATATGTCAGTTATATAAAACAAATATTGAGTGGCTTTAATTCGTGGAATGGAAGGAATATTATCGCTCGGTAAAATTTGGACCGTCCATTTCACTCTGCTTCGCCTCGTGAAATGGAACAGTCAAAATTTTACCTTGCGATAATATTCCTCCCATTCCACTCTGAGCCGCTCAATATTTGTATAATATTTTATACCCACTTTATATGTACAATTTGCATTTGGTTGGATCTGGGTCGTGGCTAAGCCCCTAACGACTTAAATACTAAAAAAAAAAGAGTGTCAATCGAAAATCAATAGCTTATAAATTTATAGCATTGTAAATTCCTTTTCCTTCATGATTGAAATTAAGCCGACAGTTTCTATGTTCTGTATCAGATAAAAAACAAGTCAGATAAATAAAAATTGATAAATATTATCATTTATCAACCTAACAGATGTGTTTACTTTCACTTTGAAACAAACACTGACATAGATTTCTGCTGCAGGGAACGACCACATCTGTTTCCTGCTCTCGGTGCACATCAGTGTAGGTTTCCTAGGCTGATAAGAAAAAACAACTTGTGATTTATTATAATTCAATTCAATACACCCTTAAATGGTAAGCCCTTGACCTGCATCAAATGTTCCGTGTGATTTGAATCGATGGAGTTTAATATTCCACGTTTCTAACGGAGAAAGAGACCGTGTGCATATAACGTCGATATTAATACAATGTTTTGAAGACGCTGCGATCTAATTGCAACCAGGAGACCTAGAGTACAATAACAAGGAAGGAAAATGAGAATTCCATTGTAGACGATGCAAAGCTACATTAATGAAGATGAGAAGACTACATAAAAGAGGTTAACTACTGCATCTTGTTCAGAGGGTGCGTGGGGGGGGGGGGGGGGCATTGTCTTGCGCAGTGCAGCATGAAAATCATCTTTTTGAAATGTTGGAACGAAAATTTTGTGATTTCTTGTAATTCAATTCAATACGCCCTCAAATTGCCCTCAAAAACGTTCCGCATGATTTGAAACGATGGAGTTTAATATTCCACGCTAGCGTCAAACAGCGAGAGACTGCGATAATAATAAAATGTTTGAAGACGCTGCAATCTACAGTGTAATTGCGACCAGGAGACCTGGAGTACAATAATGAGGAAGGAAATTGAGAATTCAATTGTTGTAGACGATGCAAAGCTTGAAAAGAAGAGAAGACTGTACATTTTATGAGGTTATTCTGCATCTTTGTTCAGCGCATGAGTTGGGGGAGGGGGGAGTGGGTAGTGTTTTGCGCGGTGCTGCGTGAGAATCATTTCAATGAAATTTAGGTGGACGCAATTTTGGCTTTAAAAAATAGTGCAACTCAATGAAATTGTTGTAGTCTTTTCCCTTTAAGATGTTGTTTTTCATCTTTCTTTTTTTTTTTACATTTTAAAATTATAATCACCTAAAGCCATTCAAGGTTATTACATGTAGGTAGCAAAACTTGCATTCATTTCACATACATGTAATACATTTGACGTATTGATCGTTAAACTACGCAGATTTATAAAAACAAGATAAGAGATTTTAACGGCTGGAATAATTTAACAGCTAATGATTGCACCTGGGGGCTTGCTGTATCGTACAGATAAAATTGCATAAAGCTGAGACTTGATCGAGTTAGTTCAACCTGAGGTCTAAAATTACCATCAAACATTTTGCCTCAAAGTAAGAGAGCTGGTTTTGCTGATTTTTGGAAAGCAAGAGAGTTTATCAGTATGCTTTCTGACATTGAAAACAAATTAAATTCTCCCTGACAGTAAACAAAAAATCCTCACAAATGTTTCCTCTTTGAAAGTGAATCAGTAGGCCTAAAGCTTCTTTGGGGTGTGTATTTTTGGGTTAGAGGCGTCTGTCTCCTGAAAAGGTCAAAACATTACCGATGCCAGCAGAGATAGTCCTATGTAATAAGTAACTAATTAGTTCTCTGTTGGCGGGACAGACCCCTTATTTTGCCATTATCATTTTTCTAATAAAACATTTATATTTGCTGTTATTATTATAAATTATTTTTTTAATAATTATGTACTTTATTTACACTTTAGGCGGGTAATGTCTATCTATTTATTTGTTTATTAAATTTGTTTCTTGTTTTACTAATTTCTTTGTTAACTTTTTATTAATATTTTATTGTTGTGGGGGCTCATTGTACCCTTCCTCTCATTGTACAAAATATGACCAGTGATTGTTTTCACATGAACAGATCCTTGAGCAATGAAAGTTCACCTGTCCCTCTTGAAGTTTCATTTCAAACTGTTATTATTTCTGTCAGTTCAGTCATACCACACCATTGAGAAATGGCATGGGCTGGGCACAGGAGTTAATCTAAAATATCTGCTTCATTTGATGCACCACTTTGTCTTAATGTGAGGCCTGCAGTTTGATGGATCTGCCAGTCAATATTGTTATGCAGAAACAAATTGGGATGGATGGGTGGGCGAAAAACAATTTGAAGAAAAAAAAATGAAATTTTATAACATTGGTTTTGTATAAGAATGGCCACTGTTTGTCTTTCTTTTAAGTTTTAGAAAACATAGTATGCTTTATTTTAATTTTGTTTCAACTCTGCCCTTTTATCGTCAAGCTTAAATTGAAATTTATTTGCATGCAAGAAAACATTGGGATGGAGGATGGATAGGTGGCTGGAAAAAAATATTTGAGAAATTTTTACGATTTTATTACATTAGTTTATTCAGAATGGCTGTTGTTGTTTGCCTGTCGCCTACATCATGGCTTAAATATGACATGTTTATTTACATATTTATCTGTTTTAATTTGCTTTTGTATGTTCAGCCTTCAAGAGAATTTCATGCATGTTTGTACATTAGCTCGCTGCCTCTCACCCCCTCCCCCCCCCTATTCCTGCTCTTGCTTTCTCTACAAATGCATGTATCTCTCTCTTTTACCTTGAAGACTTCATTAAAGCTAAATGCTTTTTCCTTTGATGCAGATGGATTAATCACTAAAGCATCCCATCCCATTGGCATGTATTGTAAAGTGCAAGTAATCTTTACACAAGCAGTTAAGAAATAGAAAATATCGCAATTACAGCTGAAAGACAAATGAAAAACTTTTGTTGTCCAGTTATTATTGTAAGAATTGTACAGAATGGTTGTGAGACAGTTAATGGAAAAAATATTATTGGGGTTGAACAAAGACAAATTAACTTGAGTGGGATTTGAACCAAGGACTTCCAGATTAATGTGCCGGCGCTCTACCAACTGAGCTACCTAGCCCTATGTTGGAATGATCTCTCAATAAGTGTCAATATCTTTGTTGGGTGTGCTAGTCAGAACTCAAAAGCGATACAATTAACTGCTGTGTAGCCAGGGATCACACCCAATTTTAAAATACAACCTGGAAAGTGGCAACCAGAGGATCACCTTAAGGGGGTGCAACTGAGTAAATTTTAAGTGATTTTCACAATGGTCTTTTGCGGTTCTGCTTTTGTGATCCTCCTTACCTCCCTTGTTACATTTTGTCTTGTTTTTTCATAGTTTTTTTTTGTATGTTGTTCTAAATTCACTTTTACTTCCAGCTCCCCTAGTACAGATATGTTACATACCTGTTCATGTTGATTGTGTTGTCACTAAGCCTTCGAGAAAGACTTTGCTAGTGTCAAAACGTACTGCCATTAATTAATTTTTTTTGCACAATGAATTAACGGAACATTTGCAACCCTGACCTTAATGTACACTATTTCATGGAATGAGTATTATGCATAGCTTTTACAAACTATGTCAGTGGAGCCTGTAATATAATTTTATCTGTCTTTTTCATTTATTTTCCAGCATTCTCGGACATGAAGGAGTTGCAGAAATAGTCCTGAATGAGCGCTGTAACCCTAGCAACCTGCTTGCCGGAGACCGCGTCACGTTCTCGGTGATTGACAGCTGCGGGGAGTGTGAGAGATGCGCAGAGGGAATGAATCAGAAATGCCACAGTATCTTCAAGGTATAGCGCTAAATCAGCATATTGTGTTTTTACATCCAGCTGTAACCTTGAGAAAAAAAACAGAATAATGTTTCATAAATTGGAAACTCATCCATGGATGCTGTGGAAAAATTCCTTGTGAGCTCGGACAAAAGGAAGATAATCTGAGGAGACATCAGTGATCTCACTCTCGGTACAATGGTACATGCAGCTCACTTGTGATTTCTCGATTCGAAACCGGAAATCCAGTTTTTAACCCCCCCCCAAAAAAAAAATAAAAAATAAAAAAAATATAAATAATTTATAAAATAACTATTAAGTACAAATTTGTGTTCGAGAAATAGTTCAAAAAAGCTAACTTCATGTACATTGTACTTCTCTACATGCACTCACCTTGAGTAATTGCTTTACTGATAGCTAGTAATGAGCAATTAACTCTTTTCTAGGTTAGACAAACCTGACCTTCAATGTACATTGAGATCTACAATGACAGACAATCAGACAATAGGCAGTAAGGCTCATCTATTGAGTCTGTAAGTGCACAAATTATCCATTAATTTTAGCTCTGCTCTGTGGCTGCACGGATGCAGGGCAGGGAGAAATCTCCTGACTTTTAACTCTGTTTGTGTTTGGACCTATGCTCTCAGTTGTTGTGTAAAACATGCATTACCTTGTACCATACAGTGTAATAGGATCGGAATGAAACTTACTTTATACAATCGTTTGCAGGACCCGCTACTAAAACATAGGATCCAAACTGCCTCTAGCCACCAGGCAATCTAGGTCGAGTTGGTAGGACACTGATCTAGAATTACAAAGGTTGTGGGTTCGAATCCCACCCGAGTAAGTGATTTTATTCACAGAACTCGGTTAAGAACAAGTACACAGAGCGAACACACATTGATGTATGAATGGGTAAAACCAAACTGAATATCACTTAATACAGTCGACTCCCATTATAAAGGGCATTGGTTATAGAGAGGTTTTCCTTATAAAGAGTAGCCTACACACTCTGAAGTCCCAAATCTCATTTTCTACTTCAAGGTTTTGCGGTCCTATTATAACGATGTTCCTGTTATAAGGAGGTAGTTTGGCCCATTCCCCGCAAGAGTCGACTGTTCCTTGCAGCCATAGTCATTTGATAAGAGAACTACCCCCTACTACACAATTATTGGATTCTATATCATTTTATATTCAAATGGGATTTTGTAATCCTTTACACTGATGTCTGATAAGAGCTGTGTTTACTGAATGCTATGTTCCGATGTGGGGAAGAAAAAAAAAGGAGGCTATATCTCGGGTTATTTGAACCGACTCCTTTTACAGTGGGTGTCTTATTCGCAAGGACATCGAGCGTGGTTGCTGACACTATTGCTGATGACGAATGACCTGTTGAAAATTATAGCCCATTAAGATACATGTACATTTTGTTTATACAGTTTTTGAGAGTGTCACTGAAAGATAAAGTTTTGTTTTGTTTTGTTTCTTCTTTTCCAGTATGGTCATTCATCTCTACACGTTCGATCTGGGCTGAGTGGGACCTACTCCTCACATATCATTCTACACAAAGGAACGCGCATTGTGAAACTACCAGATCATGTGACTGACAAAATGGCTGCCCCCATCAACTGTGCCTTAGCAACAATGGTGAATGCAGTTGGAAGCTTTGAGCATAAGAGGCCTTCAAAGAGGAGTGTACTCATACAGGTAATTATAAGGGGGAACAGTATACATTGCACAGACTTATGCCATTACTGGACCACTCAATCTGTAAATAAAGTGAAACGAATTATGCTGGATCTTACACTTTTACAGCTAGTGTGGGTCACAGACACAAAAGGTTTGTTGGTTTGGTGCCTCTCCTTTGATAGACATTAAAGGGGGTTTGTGTCGTCATGAACCACTTGCAGGTCTGTGGCTGAAGGCCTACATCATGTACATATGAGCTCTCACCAAGTCACAGCCATTCTGGGGCGAGGGCCCATGCGTAGGCATTAACTGATGGATGAGTGTTCATAATTCGCATGCACAGCAGGCCCGCTTTGATTATGACGACACAGCTCTTGGGCTCATCCTCCCACCTACCCCACTCCCAGCCGGTTACTCCAATAAGTTTCAATGAATGCGTCTGTGAATAAGAAATTAATACAGGAATTTCACAATCTATTTTTCAAGTGCATGAGTTGGCTCAAAACATTACATCGAACAGTATACTCTGCTCATCTTCTTCTAAACACGAGCAGAGCATACGTGTACTGTTCGAAACAAGTATACTTTTCGGACCCAAACCGGCTCTTTTCAGAGCCAACACTCACCCTAAGAGATTTACACATGGTTGCACCCGCAAGTTTACTATTTATTTATAGTTTCTACTTATTTCTCCACACCATGCAAAGCTTCAAACAATAATTACATGTACAGCAGATAATTCACTCAAAATTATGCGAGCTGTAAAGGCTTCCCCTCCACCCCCCCCCCCTTGCTATCTGTTCTGCTAATTTTCAAGTCGCCACAATTCAAGTCAGATTGCCATTTAATCATGTTCGTTATATTCACTTCTCTTATCATTTCGTGCAGCCATTCAAGCGATACACTCAGTGGATCCCAAGGTATAATAATAGCATCGGACTAAATTGGTTTTCCGATTTCAATACTAACAATCTTGTGCCGTTCCCGTCTGTGTTTGAACAGTGAATAGAAACAACCTTGAATTATATTGTGCTGTTTTTTTTTTTTTTTTTTTTTGAGAATTGGTTGGATAAATTGATGTGTTATAAAGTGCTGAGTTATGAGACGTCTCAGCGTAAACTGTGTTTGTGTTCCTTACTAACCAGATGATACTAACACTTTTCTGAGACATTGGACAATGGAATAGAACGGGCAATTTTTCCGTTTTGGAGGGTGTTATGGGTGTTATAGGAAGATGTAATAAAAGTCTTTACCAGGATATGCTCAGTTACCATGGTTACCAGAGAATGCACAGACTGAATTCTTCAGAAATCATGATTGGTAGCCTGTTTGGGCTTAGCAAGATTTTCCTGTGCTTAGCAGATTTTTGGTCTTACAGGCTTTATGAAATTGGGCCCTGGACTTTTTAGCAAAATAAAAAATTTGCCAAATTGTCTACAAAATTAGAGTCTCCATGACCCAACACTGTTAATCACAAAATTGTACTTAATTTGATCCAACGACTCAGCGGGTTGAAACAGCAATTATGCACCTCCTAAGATCTGGATCCCAGTTCAGACTTTTTTGTCAGCAATGACTCTTGGTCTCACCCCTTGCAACATGGACTGCCTATAGGTTCTAAGTATATAGCCCCCAAGCATTCGTACACAAGCATGTCATTTAAAATAACACTTTCTGTTATAGCATGGTACATGCTAACATTGCATGCTGGTTCAAACCTATCTTTAAAAATTCACTTTTAGAGTCATGCTTTTCTCATGGAATGTAACAAATTATATTGGCTACAACTCGTGTGAGTTGCACTTTTCCCGACAAACGGTAAATGAGTTTTTAAAGTACATGGGCTGGCCGGAACAGTCTTCACCATGTTAATAATCAGAATAATGGGTTTTAAAAGACTTGCCTGTTCTAGTGATAGCATTTACTTATTTTCCTAGACCCAGACACTCTACCTGTTAATGGAAATGTCCTTCAGACGAGATGTTTTAAAAGGGTCTTGGTTTTATATATTAGGATGAGTAGTTCTCACAGACTATATACATGTAAGTGCTTAGAATGGATATTGGTGAGGAGTATAGAAAAACAAGTGTCCATGTTTATAGGTTTCTTCAAGGTTTTGTGATTTTAGCTACTTCTGGATTGTGTATCCTTGGTTTTAATACAACAGTCAGCCTCATTCTGAAGAATTTATGCTATAAACATTTTTTTTTTTTTTTTTTTTTCTTTTTTGTGCCCATAACAGCTACAGACCCAATGTATCATCTGCAATGAGACTTTTGGCAACCCTTTTTCACCCGTGTGCTCATACCTTTGCTCGCAATGCCGAGCATGTGTGCGCTAAAGCCACAAAAAAGGGACCGTTACGTCTGATGCCAGCGTCTCAAAGGTTTACCATTCAATCATTCAATGTGAAGTTTTGGCTCATCACATTTGTTATTGCCTTTTTCTCTATGTGTAATGTCAGTAGACAGTGAACATCAAGTCAGAAACATTTTCTGCATAATAAAGCAAAAGCACACTTGGCAAAACAAGCAATATTGAAAACGAACCACTCATTTAACGTGATTTAGATGGCGACAAGTAGCCGCAGCACCCTATGCTGTGTTTATATAGTGGGTATCTTTATTAGATTTTGAGAATCTAACTGTTAGCAGTGGGCTGATGCTGTGGAGACTCCGTATCTTGTGTCATGTGTCTAAATGTAGAAATGATTGGATTCACCAGACACATTTGCTTGGAGTGTTTGGTGTTGCTAGACTTTCTGTTTTGATAAAACTACAGCACAGACTGCATTAGGTAGGTGATGAGTCATATAATAATAATAATGATAATAAAAACAAAGTTTTATAAAGTGCAAACATATCCACAAAAGTGCTCAGGGCGCTATTACAAAATATCACATTATTTTGTTTGTCACTGAGGTTTGGAGTATCCGTTCATGTAGAACAGATCCCTAACAATAAAGCAATGAAGGATGTATACGCTACTTCACGATTCATGAATATTGTACATAAATTACTAATTTGCTCTTTGATATTGACAACAGGGTGCTGGATTACTGGGGATGTATGGTTGTGCCTTACTTCATGATGCTGGATTCGGTAAGATATACTGCTCTGATTTGAACATCAACAGACTCAAGATGGTCTCGTTATTCGGTGGGATAGCTATTCCTACAGGTATGTTGACATTTTATTTGAATCAACCCAGACCCTAGACCTTTATCAAGGTGTGGCCATCTTGATATTAATCCATCTCAACTCATTGTAACCAAACTGAGGCTGGACAAAATAATAGTCTCGTCCCATGTTTGCGCAATGCATGTTAGCATTCATTACTGTTATTGGAAACAGGGAACATGACCAAGACGGTGACAGGGTGATAAAGGTCTATAGTCTTGATCGGTCACGTTTTTTTTTTTTTAACATAGTCTCCGATATCGCACCACAAAAACCGGAGAGGAGACATCAGTATCGCACAAACATCTGACTCAAAATACTTGTAAATTCATTCCCCAGTCCCCCCAAAATACTGCTGAGTGAAAAAGAATAGCTGGAACCCAGTCATAAATAGTACAAATGACATAGCATTTTTTTTTACTTTCTCTGTTTTAGCAGCTCTTTGAAATCAGGCCTTAATTTAAAAAAAAAAATTCCTGTAAAGGCCAAAGCATTTCAGAAAAATTTAACACACTGCAAGCCTTCTTGTTCCATATTGTTATTTTGCCTTTTCCAGCGGTAGCAAAGCCCTACAACAAAACAAATGAAATCCACAGAGGAAACATATAAAAACAAGCAAGTCAGTTTGAAGATATTTTTAGAACTGGGAAGTAAAAGTCACGAACATGTTTTTCTGTCACAAAATATTTCATTACTCAAAATATAATTACCGACTTTTGTGTAACAAAAAAATCATAATATGTACAGGACTCCCATCAGTGAAAAGCTTACTCTGTTTATTCGCACAATCAGTTGAAATTCAGTAGCTCTGAAGCAGACTACTAATGAGGAAACTCACGATGAGCGGAATGGAAACCTTGGGGGGGGGGCTCCGTAACGAGTCTACTGCAAATGAAATGTTCAAAGGACTAATGCGTCAACCTGTCGCATACAAGCGCTTACAATGCTTCGTTAGATCCAAGGCTTCCATTATTGGTCCATAAACTGATGCTGACATTCTTGACTCTGATGGCTATATTGTTTCTTTGCGCTCGTTGCTGCAAATTCTTTTCTGGTTAAATGGCTCTGTTCATGGTCACAATACTCGAAAATTGCAAACAAAAAAAATCATCTAAATTATTCTCATTTTGTTTTTGGACCTTTTAGGAAAAGAGAGAGACGTGCTACAGGATAATGAGATTGATATCGTCATTGAGGTATGACTAATAATTATATAATATTGGATGGCTTTGAGGGGGATACAAGAATATATTGCACGAGCTATGACAATATTGTACACAAGTAGAAGACGAGTGCAATATTGTCATAGCGAGCGCAATATATTCTTGTATCCCCCGAAAAAAAGCCATCCAATATTATGATTATTATTTATATCAGGCTGAGGACTTGATCAAAGCACTACCTCCATGATCAAAGCAACACTATTTTGGCTCACCTGATTCCAGATTTTCAAATTCAATGTTATTATGTTTTTTTCTGACACAACATCCAAGTTTCAAAACTCGTTGGCATTCGTTGGAAGGTGTTTTTTTCCCGTCAGGTAAAAGCTCTCAGAACATGTAGTGCTTGTTTTGCTTTCAAGGTATTTTCTGCGTCTTTGTTCTTTAAAAGTTCTTCAAAATCCTCATCGGAAACCGAAGCGAATCTCGCGCCGCTTGTAGAAGCAGCCATTGTTGTTAGTTATATGTGCAGCTCCGTTCACTGGTTAACAGCAGTGAGCGCGCGCTCTTGACTATATGGGAACCAGCTAAACTTGTTAAAATGCCTCGATGGAGCAATATTGAAGCAGTATTGCTCCATCCGGGAACTTTTACTGACACAATATTGCTGTCATCCGGGTACTTTTTATGAAAGCATTCAATACGCTGATATATTTTTGCCTCTGGAAGCCTGATATAAATAATAATGGATATTACAATCACTAATTAGAAGTACAGATCTGTCACAGAAATGTTGGTAGATACAATTGTGTACTGTTCTCTAAGGTGGACAAGGGTTCTCGCATGATAGGTAACAGATCGTGCGATTTGCGTGATGATACGCAGAAATTCCAGTTACATTGCAAATGTTTCAGAAAAATAATCAATAGAAAACCATATATAGACTCATCCAGATTGCGCGGTAGGACTTGAAAACCACGATAAACACCATGTTCTGAAGGAGAACATTCTGAAGACCTTGTTTCCAGGGCATGTTGGGATACACCAAGTGAGCATAATGGTCTCTGAAGACCTTGTTTCAATTCAGCGGGCAATTCAAACATTCGCAAGTTTGAGCCCAGAAAATCCGGTGAGAACGAGTACAACAAATACAAGGACCAGTCAAGGTCTAATTGAAATAATGTGGTGTTTTCTCCCTCTGAAAAGTGAACTTTGTTTTTTAATTATGTTCTTTGTTAACTGAAAATTGTCAAATGTGAACTTTGTTGTTTAATTATGTTGTTTGTTAAGTGAATATTTTCAAATGGTATATATGGTAATTAGCATTATTCTTGATACATGAAGGTCATGCTGGTACCAATTTCAAGTCCGCTAATCAATTAAATTTTGTAAATATACATTTTTTAATTACCTCAGTTATATATCACACACAAAAAAAAAAACACCTGCCTTCAACACAAGTGTGACCTTTATACACGATCAGTCATGTTTTATGTAGCTAATGAGGTTTGGACGTGTCGATGCAACATTTTAAATTTGCTCAATTACGCCGGCGTTCACGGCTCATCAAACAGCGTCTAATGGAAATTACAGAGTTACATGTAAGCGCTTACTCGCCACTGTATCTCCTTTCATGTCCCTTTGGAGTTGGGGATGATACGGTCACAGTTTCCAAGCTTCAAATAAACTGAGAGAGGATATCTTCAGACAGTATTATCATCTGGCATTGAAAAGCATAATTCTGAAACCATATGTCGGTATTCATTTAGCAATATTATGAATCCATCCTTACAAAACCTGACAATGGTGTTTCATGTCAGGAGATTAAGAAGGCCTTGCACCCCCCCCCCTCCCCCTGAAAACTTGATGCCATTTTCAAGGTTTTTGACCGAAGTGGCAATCATCCGTGATGATAGCCCAGTTAATTTTTACGTGTACATCAATTTTGAAGTGGTAATAATAATACAAAGCGTTTATAAGGCGCTATACAAAGAACAGTAAAACAAAAAAGGAACCACGACAAGCCAAAAATAAACAAAAAATAGGAGCAAATTAGGATAGAACAAAAGTGTCTTAAGGAGTCGTTTAAACACAGTGGTGTATTTTAGTCTTTGTCACCATGGTCCAGTGGTTAGACTGCTGGACTTGCAATCACAAGGTTGTGGGTTTGAATCCTACCAAGACAGCTGGTATCAGAATGACTTACAGTAAGTACTTCGAACCCCCTATCTTTCTTACATTATGTTGTATTTGGTTTGTTCCAGGTGTGTGGCGTGAGTGCAGCTTTTGATATCGGGATGAAACTTTTGAAACCTGGGGGGTCTTACATCTTAGTAGGCCTTGTGCATCCGGACTCGCACCTTAATGTGACTGCAGAAAGCATCATCAGAAAGTGCCTTACAATTAAAGGTAATGAATAACACAAGGTTCTTAAATAGCGCTTTGTCACCCTAAAAAGGTTCTTTGTTTAATGCCTTGAAATAGAATAGTGAATCCTGGGGCCATTTCACAAGAGAGAATTCACAAGCAACCCGTGTTTTTATATTTATCTTTTTGCAGGTATCCACAACTACGCTGATAACCATTTGGACGAGGCTGTGGCATTCATGTCCAGGACAGCCAACAAGTATCCCTTTGAGCAACTAGTGGGTCCAGCCTTCTCACTCAATCAGTTTGATTCTGCCTTACAAGAAGCTGTCCAGGGCCGTTTCTGCAGAGTGGCACTGAACCCATCTTTAGTAGAGTGAATGTGGTAATAATAGTCTTGGCTCAAGACATCAGTGATCAGATAGTGGAGTCTCTTGATGTACAACAATGTGGTAAAGTTTTCTTTGTCTTCTCCCCAAACTTTCCTCAGGATCAAATCAGCAAGTAATCGCTGACTGCAGTTGAGTACTGATTGGTTCCTGAGGAAAAGTTTGGGAGAAAACAAACAAAAAGTAAGGTGAGGTTTGCAGATTGAAGCACCATGTGTAAATCTCCTTTGAGCAGAGTTGATTCTGAAAAGAACCAACTCAAAATAGGATTTGCACATGGTACTACCACAAACCTCACCTAGTTACATGTATACCCCACCATGCAAACTTTCGAATCCTACTGAAAGAAAAGGTCAACCTTGCTGTAGGATTCCCAAGACGTTAGTGTGAGCAGATCAAGTTGGTTAAATCATGCCACAAGAGGGCGCTCTATTACAAAATACAACAAGCGTACATACACTAGCGATCACTGATGTCTCAGGCCTAGACTACAGAGTAAAGGGCAAGAGAATCAGACTTTCACCAGCATTCCATATAAATATGCATCACACACAACGCACTTGAGAAGATCACGGTTTGTTTCAGCGTGATGAGAGACTGTACCCAACAGTTGCTTATGACTTTGCTATTAGTTTTCAATGCGTTTGTTGAGTCACTGTATTCACTGAGACCAGGACCCAATTTCATAGCGCTGCTAAGCACAAAAGTTTGCTTAGCATGAAATTTCTGTCTCGATAAAAAAAGGGATTACCAACCATAATTATTTCCACATGATTTTCAGGATGAGCAAACAACAGCTGAATACCAGTAAAAAGCAATAGGCAACAAATTGAAATTTGGTTTAGTAAACCTGTTTTTATCAAGGAAGAAATGTCATGCTAAGCAAATTTGTGTGCTTAGCAGCTCTATAAAATTGGGCCCAGAACTCATTGAATAGACCTTCATCACGGTGTGGCCATCTTGATTTTAATCCATTCCAACTCATTGTAACCAAACTGAGGCTGGAGGAAATAATATTCTGGTGCCATGTTTACGCAAGGAATGTTAGCCTTCATTACTGTTATGGAAACGGGGAACATGACCAAGATGGTGACAGCGTGATAAAGGTCTATACTGTTGTACTGTTTTTATCCCATTGTTTCCCAACCTTAATTTCTCATTGATAAATACCTTAGACAGTTTCGCTATTCCTATTGGTGGAGAGCGCGTCACGTGGGAGTGTATAAACCTTTGTTTATGACCAGTGAAAAGTGTTGAAACATGGGCATGACACGCGAGCTTGCACCTGTTCTTATAAGACAGTTTCTTTATTCCTATTGGTCGAGAGCAACGGCTGAAACAGTTGTGCCACATCACGCAATTTGCGCGACGCGCAAAGCATTCCCTTAAAGGGAGTTGTTTACCCGAGGGCGGCAGAGGGCTTTACCATTTCATAGCTGGAGGGGTGTTGTGTTGAAAGAAATCATTGAACAATTTTATAATTTTTGCATTTATTTTACTTTTTGACCAAAAAGTGTTGATGTTTTGACCAAAAAGGTATCTATGAATGGGAATCAAAGTGTGTTGAATCAGTTTTCAACTAGTGAATTAAACCCGCCGAGGCCTGGTTCTTGATAATTTACCTCGACTTCGTCTCGGTAAAACTATCAAGAACCAGGCCTCGTTGGGATTAAACCACTAGTTGAAAACCTCTTCACCACACATTGATTCCATTTAATTAAAAAATGCTTATCCTCCAATGAAAAGTAGAGTTCCTTTGATGTTCTGGCATTTGACTCCTAGCCAGTTCTTCTATTCCTTCTGATAACATTGTAGTGGTGTATGACATTTGTACAGTGCACAAAGTAGAACATTAATTGTTTAGCTGTCAAAAGTGAACTAGAGCAAGGTTTCTAGTTTGATTATCTAAAAAATGAAGATAGCCTAATAAGCATGAAACGATATCAGATACTATTGATTGGTTTTCCTTCAATAGTATTTGTTAAGAAGTCAAAGTGCATTGGAGCAATATTCCTACATAGTCTGATTTAGAATCTAAAAAGTGAAGATAGCCTAATAAGCGTGAAGCGATATCATACACTATTGATAGGTTGTCCTTCAGTAAGGTTTGTCAAGCGGTTAAAAGTGCACTAGAGCAACGTCCCTATATTATGTAGTCTGCCTTACTATCTGAAAAAAGTTATCTTAGCCTAAAAAAAATAGAAACATCAGATACTACTATGGAGGACTTTTGTAACGCTTGGTGGCAGTAGACTTCAGCCCGGTTCATACTTCCTGCAAATGCAAAGCGAGTTTTGATGTCACATGGCTGTTTTCGCAGCCAATGTTTGACAGGAGTTCTGCACAAGTCAACTGATGTGAATTATTCATTGCGAATTTGTGGTGTCAAAATTTGTATCACATTTGCAGTCACAGAAAGTAAGAACCAGGCTTTACCACATAAAATACATTGTTCTATGTAATGTGCGCATGCTCAGAACTACAGACACAATTAAACTTTACCTGGTAAGTCTGCTGCCACCTAGTGTTCCAAAGTCCTGTGGATGGGGGACAAATCACTTTAAATCCTGTGTAAAGATAGTCAGTGCACGAAAAAGAACCCAGAACACTTTATTGGGGTAGACTTGTCGTTAATTGACCCACTCGTTGAGATAGTGGAGTTGTGGCGGTGCTCTCGCGAGATCACTGCTCTCTCGCGATCTGCTTGTTGCCCGACCATAGTCGTGAGAGCAGTAGCCTCGGGGGCGAGAATACCACGGAATCGCGGGGAGAGTCGGAACGCTATCACCGCAACAGACATTTAACGACTTGTCCACAAGTCTATATGGGGAAGAGCGTTTCTGGTTCATTGCAAGAACCCCTTGTCTACAGGTTTCCTCTGGCTTCTGGGTTACAATGATTATGAGGCATCCTTGGTTCCATTAATAATAACACTAGTTATAATAAAATTTATTGTCATATTTGTATGATTACAACACCATAAGTAGCTTAGCAAATTTTAAACTTTAAAAAAATGTGTATTCTGTGTATTGTTGGACTTGTGTTGGAAGTTGCCTTTTTCTGCCTTGGTCCTTAATCAAGGAGTTTATGACATGCCAAGCTCATCATGGCACAATTTCAAAGCCTGTGAGCACAAAAACTTGCTAAGCATAAAAATCTTTTGCTAAGCAAATATAGATTATCAGCCAGAATACCGTACAGTTACTGTTGCTGTGACTGGTGCCCCAGTCATTTCTTGCTTGGCCAAGATACTTGCTCAGAAGAATTTTTGCAATTAATAGCTTTATGAAATTGGGTCCATGTAAGTGCGGGACTGTCAAGATATAGTATAATATAATTGTATATTTTGTGTACAAATTGAGATTTTATGCGCAAATTTCTATTGACAAACTTTATAGTGGTATGATATTTAATTATATTTTTAAGTTAAATTAAGAACGTGGTGTTTGTTCCTTATCGGAAGTCAAGTTCGGCTCTAAGAGCAAGTGTGGTTTACTAAATGTTATAGATGGGTCACTAACAAATCTTTTTTAGATTATATTCTATGCACATCTTCTTTAATGATATACATGGACAGAGCGGTCCTTTGTAAAACACTCTATTAAAATATTTTGCACTGATCAAAGACAATATACTTTTGTTAACAGAACCCTGACTTGGTGTGTCTCAACTTATGCATAAAATAACAAACCAATGTAAATTTTTGCCCAACTGGTCATCGAAGTTGCAAGAGAAAAATGAAAGAAAAAAACACCCTCGTTGCATAGAATTGTGTACTTTCAGATGCCTGTGAAAAGCCTCATGCCTGCGGCCTTGTCAGATTGAATTTTTGTAGTGAAAAATTGTGACCTCTTTCTCTAAAGCTACATTTATTTTATAATACCGACAGCTGAGCTCTCCAGCGCTCTTTGCCAAGTAATTTGTTATGGTCATAAATAGTATTTACCAAAAGTACACCCTGTCTTTTAAAGGAACACGTTGCCCTGGATCGGTCGAGTTGGTCTTTGAAAAGCGTTTGTAACCATTATTGTTATAAAATGCATATGATTAGAAAGATATGTTAAAAGTAGAATATAAGGATCCACACAAGTATCACTCGAAATTGCGTGGTTTTCCTTTTACCTCGTCGACAAACACGGTCGGCCATTTATGGGAGTCAAATTTTTGACTCCCATAAATGGCCGACCGTGTTAGTTCGCAAAGTAAAAGGAAAACCACGCAATTTCGCGGCAAATATGTGTGGAGCATGGTATTCTACTTTTAAAACATCTTTCTAATACATTTTATAACAAACGGTTACAAACGCTTTTCAAAGACCAACTCGACCAATCCAAGGCAACGTGTTCCTTTAACCCTCTTGGTGTGTGGTTTGATGGTTTGATGAAGTCATGCGAATTAGTCCAATAGGTAACATTATGGAGCCCAATAAACACTGGGTAGACTTCTATATTTTCTTTCTTTCTGTGTCCTTACCTAAAGTTGTTATTGTACTGGGCCTGGAGCACTGACCCTTTTTACCCATTATGGTTTCTGTTTTAGGAAACCAAATTTAGTGTGCGTTGTTTCTCGTAAGGGGTTTTGGGTTGTGTGAACTGTATAGGGGCATACATGTAGCACTTTTTCTATAAACTTGGACCTCAATTATTGTATGCAATGTCTAACTTGTTTTCACACAATATTGTAAATTGGTTCTACCTGATCATGTACTATTAAATACCATCACTTTCCACAAAGACAAAATGTGTAGTAAACATTATAATTTTCTGCCTTAATGTTATTTGAGTTTTGTTTTGTCATATTTTTTTTACTTTGGGAGATTCGACCACGGTTGACGGTCTCCGCCGCACTCAACCGGACAGGATTCGTGCTTGAGATCAACCAAGCTCTATTTCATTTTTTTTTTAAAGGAGAACATCGGTTGTGAATTTTGTAGATTGATTCATCACATTCGCCCTGATGGTTTCATTTCAAAACTTTTGTTGACCAGGTCACAAACAAACAAATCTTTAAAAAAGGTTTGAACATTAACTGCTTACTATTGCCATGTATTTAGTGTTGTTTTTATTATTTGCAGGTTTTTAAATTTGTTTTCAACAATTATTCATGAATTAATTACTGACGATCGATAAAGTTAAAAGGAGAGGCGCACTGTCGTGGCCAACATGAAGAAACGCATGAAAGCACCATTGTAAAATTTGATAACGGGTCCAAGGGTTTCAAAAAACTTGATTGGTAATTTGCCTTTGGTTTATGCTTTGCCATTTTGAAAGTTAAATATCGCAAGAAATACATGTACTGTCGTGACAGTGTCATGAAATGGGTATTTTTATGCTTGGCAATGAATAACCCCCCCCCCCCCTAGACTTGATGACAAGTCGTTAGGCGCTGCCTATTTGTCTGCCTTTCATGCAACAGTCACAGTGCGATGTTACACATGCAACAGTCGTAGGTAGCGCGAGGCAGCTCTAATTGTAATTGCGACTGACTCACACACACATACTGGGATCGAGGGTGTGTATCGTCCCCGCAGCTACACCGCGCTGTAACTACACACCGCGCTTAACAATTACCGTCTTGACTTCAAGACTACCCCCCCCCCCCCAAAAAAAAAAATAAAATAAATAAAATAAAATAAAAAATAGCAGATACATTTCTATACCTTATATGACATCTAGCAAGCATATTTATATCCTGGTTCACAGAACCAAGAAAGGAACAAAAAGACACACATTCTGATAACCGTTTATCAAAGATCATAATAGTTTTTTTCGTTTTATTACTACATCTTGTGCCAAGGTCACACTTTTATAAAGAACTACGTTTCACATAAAGACAAGAAAAAAGTATGGCTTAAATATATAATCAATGTCATGCAACATTTTCCTCTTCCGTACTTTTTCTTCCGTACAATATTTCTACTTGGAATTCCCACCAGCTCTGGTAATTTTAAGTTACCAATGAGACCCCATTTTTTGCCTCTGTGTAAAATAAACTTCCTGCAAATTAATTTCAACATTGCCATAGAACATGTGATTGTTATACAAAGAACATTCACAACCACCAACCTATGGGTTTTGTTTTAAGAATTGCAACCAGTTTCAACGTATTGATTAATCTGCACAAGCCGTTATCACTGTTTTCTTTTAGAAAAATGTGACATCCAAACCTACTTTCCAATAAATTAATGCCAACCCCTGAAAATAATTACAAACATAGTTGCTATAAACCTCAATGGCAAGGATTATGAAAGTGTTAAAAGAAAACAACTAATGAAGTTACAGGTGAGAAAACACTTCATAATAAGCTAAGGAAAGCCCACCTTAGAGATACAAACTATGACATGTGTGGACAGCAGTCAGATCTGTCTGAAGTTAAAGGAACACGTTGCCTTGGATCGGTCGAGTTGGTCTTTGAAAAGCGTTTGTAACCGGTTGTTATAAAATGCATATGATTAGAAAGATATTTTAAAAGTAGAACATAAGGATCCACACAAGTATCACTCCAAATTGAGCGGATTTCCTTTTACCTCGTCGACTAACACGGTCGGCCATTTATGGGAGTCAAATTTTTGACTCCCATAAATGGCCGATCGTGTTAGTTCGCAAAGTAAAAGGAAAACCACGCAATTTCGAGGCAAATTTGTATGGATCATTGTATTCTACTTTTAAATCATCTTTCTAACCATATGCATTTTATAGCAAACGGTTACAAACACTTTTCAAAGACCAACTCATCCGATCCAAGGCAACGTGTTCCTTTAAGGTATGAGCACAACAAAAACAATCGGTTATTCTGGTTATAGATATTAAAGGAACACGTTGCCTTGGATCGGTCGAGTTGGTCTTTGAAACCGTTTGTTATAAAATGCATATGGGTAGAAAGAAGTTGCAAAAGTAGAATACGATGATCCACACAAAAATGCCTGGAAATTGCATTTTTCTTTTTACCTCGTCAACTAACACAGTCGGCCATTTATGGATAAATGGCTGACCGTGTTAGTTCGCAAAGTCAAAGGAAAACCACACAATTTCGAGGCAAATTTGTGTGGATCATTGTATTTTACTTTTAAAACATCTTTCCAACCATATGCATTTCATAACAAATGGTTACAAACGCTTTTTATAGACCAACTCGTCCGATCCAAGGCAAGGTGTTCCTATAATAACTTTTGTGTTGAACTGCTTGGCTATGCTTTCACTGGCTGTGTACAAGGTAAAGCTGACGATGGCTAAAATGAGCCCAACACATACCTATTAAGAAGTTGGAAAGAAACAAAAATTGGAAGTTTTGTTTCTGAACAAATCAGACATTATAATCTCCAAGGTAGGGAATTCCGGTCGTAACTCGACTAGTCTTTTATCGTGTACAAAAATGAAAGCAAATTAGAATTAAGGTGAATTTTCCTTCACTATTATTTTTACAAGTTCTTCTAACACAATTTCTTTAGTTTTTACTTAAATAAAGTGACTTTTAAAACCATTAAATGTTTGATATTCAATTTAACATGAGCACCAAACCTACAATACATAAAAGTTCAAAATAAAAATGTGTCCAAACACAAAATTAAAAAAATGAAATCAGTGAATATATTATGTTTCACACATTGACACAAGTTCAGTAAAACTATAATTATTTCACATTACTGTACTAACCAAAAAAAATACACAGTTTATGAATGATCAGTAAGTACAAGAGTAAGACGTTGAAACAATTAAACTAAAAATTAATTGGGAAGTTTCAAAGTATGTTACCAACTGACTCATTTATACAGTTATAAGGGATTTAAGCATTAAGCCATCAATGTTGTGTTTAGCGTGATACATCCCTTGCTGTGTATTGCTGGGGTCGATTTCACAAAGAGTACAGACTGGTTCATACTTCCTGCACATATGTCAACGCCACAAATTCGCAACAAACAATTTGCAGGAGTTGAACTGTGCTTGACTCTTGCGAACATTCGCAATGAAAATAGAGTTGTGACGTCAAATTCGCATCGCTGTCTAGTATGAACCAGGCTTTAGGCCACCTTAGGCTAGTCCTAGGAGATATTAAAAACTCAAGGCTAGTCCTAAGTTAGGACGAGTAACTCATCCTTACCCGAGATAAGACTAATCTTAACTCTTTGTGAAATCATGGAGGTATTCGCACAAGAGTATCTGAAAACAGAATTTAACACGATACACCAAAGATCCTCTCTTCATATTATATACACTATACACTATACTGTACCAGTACAGCACATGTACACACTATTATGTCCAAAGGTAGTTTTTAATATTTATTGATAGTTATTTCTAAAGAATACAGTTCATACGTACAGTTTTTATTTACATTACATTAATGTTCTTAACTTACCAGCCAAACAATTTTACAAATACATTAGGTCACATGGGGCCATTTTGTTTGACAAGCTTTCAAGTCTGCTTTGAAAATAATCATCCACCTAAACAAAGATTGCTTTTATTTTGTGGTTTTTTTTTTTTTTTTTTTTTTTTTTGCCCCGCTATTTGGTGAAGACTAACCAGGACTGGACTAACTAAACTTGGCCTAGTACATGTATGCTCTTAGACACCCTTTAACACTTTGGCATTATCTAATGAAACCAATAAGACTGCAGGTGGCATCTCAAATCTCCTGGGCCCAATTTCATGGCCCTGCTTACTTTAACTAAAGAATCGGCTGACAGAAGCTGCAGGGATAACTACTTACGGCAACACATTTCACGTGTTTAGCAGGGAATGTTTGCTTGTACGCGCGAGTACTCCCTATTACTCTGCATTTTTTTGTGCTTACACAGCTTGCGCAGGAATTCCACGCTTGCACAGGAAGCTGAGAATGGTGATTGAAAGCGCAGAATTTGGTGGTAAGCAATGAAATTTGGCCCTGCCTCAAAGTTTCAAAGGTGACCTTGGTGCTGACCAGTGGCATTGGGGAATAGCTTATTTGTCTCCATGAAGTATCGACCTACAAAGATTTGACTACAGAAGCTACCAAAAAAGCTAAATGTACATCTTGATTACAATGTAGTCATTTAGCATGTCTAGTACGTGGCACCCATGTAAATTGTACTTCATCATGCATAACTTTTCTAAATGCCTGCTTGTGATTGTGACAATTTATTAGCTCTTCAAGTGATCTGCCAGCCTTGTTTAATTGCAATGAAGGGGTAACCGCAAGCTGTGACTGCCCATTATAGAACAGGAATACAAAGCAAAGGGGCAATTCAGACACATCTATGCAAAGGCAATTATTGTGCATGCTTGACTGTATTGTAAGTAATGCAGAGGCAAGTGGAGCTTACAATAATTTGCATTCAAGCTGATTATATTACCATACCACTGAATTGTAGCATGTATAATTATGCAATGCGCAATCAACCTGTCAACGTGGCTAAATCATTCAACTTCCATTACAGATGGATCATTGGGACTTTGATCCTGTCACACAATTTGAATTCAGATTACATTTTAAACGCTTGAAGCACACCAAAGAATAAGCGTTTTTTTCGAGCTGATCACTAAATACTGGATGAGAAACCTAGTGCAAAATCTGCCTTCAAGTTGAACGAATTAGTGAAAGTTCCTAAACCTACAGAAAGAGAATAAATGCATTTTAGACATGTACCAACACACTAAAAACATCTACACGATGCACATACAGTGTACAACGTACTTGTCAACTTGGAAATCTACAATGTATTGCAAGCTGTAAGAAACGAACCAACCTTCAAAAATTGTCTAACGTGACTTAAATACTATCCCAAATAACTACTAAGAAAGCTGAGCTATAAAGCTGCATAATGCTGCATTGGTTTGGTCCTTGTACTGTACTATTATACACTAAATGTTAAAGGAAGCTTTTTGTTTCAAAAGCCAAACAGTACACTTCAGAACACCTTGCTTTTCCCTTTTAATATGAAAATACTTTCTTTTCAAGAGCTCAAGGTAGTGGTTTAGGTAATCCTGATTTTTATTATCGGACAGAGATATGTAAATGCAATACAGAATGTGACTCCACACTTATTACATTTGTGAGACTGATTTCTGTGCTATTTTACACTTCTGATGCCACAAAGTTGCTCTACATTTTACATCCGTTTTTAAGTCTGAACAAGGCTTTAGGATGAGATTTCTGCAAAGGGACCAACCAATTCACATTCATCCACATCCCATAAGTGTTCACAACAGAGTTTGGTCAGACTTGTCGATAGAAAATGTTGAGAGAGTCGGCAACTTTCATGCCATTGCCGGTAATTCCTGAGTGATGAACTGCTTCAGACGTTCTAAGTACTGCCCGTAAAGCTCGACGTCGTTGTGCCCGGCGCCTTCTACCCACAGCGGTTCCACAGTGCGAGGGCAGCGCTCGTAGATCGCTAGGCCATGAGAGAAGTCGATGACTTCGTCTTCAGTGCCGTGGATTACCAGGACTGGTGAGGTCACCTTTGACACTTTGTCGATACTGCGGGTGACAGGAAAAGTTGAAAATAAAAGGATTAAGCTTGATTTATGGCCATTATGCCATGGTACATTATGAGGAAACAAATGTAAACATATCATACTTGAATGTATGACTACGTACATTGTTCACCATCAGTTTAATTCTCAAAGTAAAAAATATCATCAATTTGCATAAATGCAGGGTATTACGTTTAGTAAGTGTAATAAAGACCCGTATCTATCCTCACTCGGTGTATCCCAGGTTGCATAAAATAACAAATTCGTAAAAATTTGGGCTCAATTGATCAACAATTGCAAGATATTTCAAGTGAAATAAGAAAAACACCCCTGTTGTGTGCTTTCAACAATGCCACAGATTAGGCTTCAAGCCAGTAGCCTTTCTCAGAGACATTTTTTCTGAAAAAAGTACCCTCTCTCTAGAACTATACGTTACTTCAAACATGTCAAACATGTCAAAGGGGGCTGTTTCAAACAATGTACATGTAAGGAACACGTTGCTTTGGATTGGTCGAGTTGGTCTGTGAAAAGTAGAATATACTGATCCAAACAAGTATCACTCGAAATTGCGTGGTTTTTCTTTTACCTCGTCGACAAACACAGTCGGCCATTTATGGATAAATGGCAGTCCGTGTTAGTTCACAAAGTAAAAGGAAAACCACGCAATGTTCAGGCAAATGTGTGTGGATCATTGTATTCTACTTTTAAAACATCTTTCTAACCATGCATTTTATAACAAACGGTTACAAAAGTTTTTCAAAGACTAACTCGACCGATCCAAGGCAACATGTTCCTTTAAATGCATTATGATAACATCAACAGCTCCACTCCAGTGCACTTTACCATTTACTAAGGAAGTTTCAGTGGCCATTGGCTTGTGGGTTAGGCTTTACAAGAAATACATTCTGCCTTCAAATCAAATGTAACTTTCCATTTCACTTTGTTTGCTGTAACTGTACACTAACACAAGTCATGTTGATTATGTGTTTGGTGATTAAGTTTCAAGTACATAAACCACAAGGGTCATTAAAACCATTATATACACTTTCGGTAAACAGTATTGTCCAAGTCCCACACTTCGTGTATCACAACTTATATATAAAATAACAATCCTGTGGAAATTTAGGCTCAATTGGACATCGGAGTGGGGAGAAAATAACAGGAAAACCCACTCCTGTTTTGGCGCGTTTCGCCGTGTCATGACATGTGTTTATAACCAATTCCGTAATTCTCGCTAACGAGAATTTATATTGTTTTACCGTTTTCTCAAAAAGTAAAGCATTTCATGTACTATATTTCAAGAGAAGTCTTTCACCATTACCTTCTGTAAACCCTGTAAGTTATTTGTAAATCTGTGAACTTTTTTCTTTTTTTCTGTACCGAAAGGGTCCAATGGCTTTAAGTTGGCAATATTGGCATTTAATTTGTGATCAAAGTATGAAGAAAATGATGTAAACAAAGTATTCTTTTCACAAATAACATTCACATTTCAACTGATACCAGGTGATAAAGAAACCACTGTTCATAATTATACCACACAATTTTCTACCCATTTTATGATGCCTGAGAAAACCTTACAGTATCAAACTGTAACCACATGTTCAACTTATAAATAGTTTTATTGACATTTAACAACCTTCAGTGAGTTGTATTTCCGGTGCACAATGGCAGCTTATAAACGTTATTTTAGTACAGGTAGGCCTTCACAATACACGTAACAAGTGTAGACTGTGCACAGCGCACATCATACATCTTCATTTCTTTGTACCAATGTCTCTGAACAGTGCAATGAATACAGCATTGAGTGTAATGTACGCCAAAGGCATGAAGCCAGAATGATTCACTGCAAGAAATGATGATATTAGGACTGGTAATGCACTTAGCCCTTGACACCATAGTACATGTGATGTGTGTGTGATGTACACTATGTTAAGTTTAAATACAGTTAATGTACAAAAATATCTGTCAGGTAGCTTGTGTAATTTTTTAAATGGCTTGTAATGTACATTGTACATGTAGGCCTCTATCCTGTTAGTGTTATGCAGCAACACATTTTTAATATAGTATCCTGTGCAAATTGGAATCAAAATTTGTAAATTATTAATGTGTAAAGAAAAAGAACATCATTGATATTTTAAAAACAGAAAATGAAATCATTCCACTGGTTTTCAATCAACACAAAACACCAACCAAACTGTGCAATGATCTTACTTAGTAAAATAAAGAAAACACAACTTTGTTTTACAAACACAAAATATGAATAATGTTATTGGAGGAATAACTGCTTATCATTTAAGTAGCATTCATGTTTTGACAAAGTTCACTCAGGAAGCTGTTTTCAAAAAGTCCCTGAAATAAATCAACAAGATCTCAAGACACACCTTCTAAAAGTTCTTTGAAATCTGTATTGACAGCTCACCATGTTCAAGCCTAAACACTCACTGAACCACCTCTCATGTGCAAGTTAAGCATTCTGATGTCCTTGGGACCTTGGGTCAGTGACTCATTGACCCCAGGGTGAGTCATTTGCATTTACACTGCGCATAAATGCATACTAATGATCACAACACACCTGTAGTCCATGAATGCATTGTACACCCTTCCATCCAACACATTATGGCAAAAGGTGCAAAACAAAGTACAGTATCTCACAAGGAGTGATTCACTGATTATTACTGACCACGAATGAACTGTAAAACTATACAGCACATTACAAGTACTTTGTACACCCTTGCTCTATGCATGCTCTATTGTGGTACCCCCATGTTGAAGTTGTGTTATATGCAAGTACATGTAGTTGTTCAATACACTTTCCACCTTTTCTGATATTACTAAAATCAAGTTGTCTTGTCGTTATGAATAGTACGTATGTAATCATTTCTGATTATTATTCAAATAGGTATATGTAATAAGACACTACAGGACTACATAATAACATGTCCTTTTTTATACGGTAAAATGTATCCGTATGATGAATAGGCCTACTTAAAGTTAGGCCCTGGCTTTTTGAGCCACAAGCCCCATGGTATTGTGGGTCTCTCCCCCTCCCCCATCAACAAATAAAAATAAAAAATAAAACAAATAATAATATGTGAAAAACTACATTATTATTATTAAATTCAAGCACTGTACATGATGCACAATAATCAGTTGACCCTAAAGAATCTACTTTCTTTCCTTTTTCCAAATTCCAGGCCTGATACTTCACGGAGGTAACAGAGGCAATTGCCTCCGTTGCCCCTTGTCATTGCCTTGGTGCCCTTGAAATGCTCCAGTGGAAATTTACAATTTCCTCATAGGGTGCCCTTTTCCAGAGAGAAATTGCCTTGGTGCCCTTGCCCTTTCAAAAACGAAGCATACAGCCCTGAAATTCCAATAATGCACCTTTTTGGATTTCAGTCAGATGTACAGTATGTGTCCCGACCGTTTACAGTGTGAATGTTTGGTAACATAGTTAAATAAATTCACAATCTAATCATGTACCGGTAACATCAGATGGTACTGTGTTAGCACTCACACGTTCATAATAATTACATAGTCTTGACTTGACAACCATGACAACCATGTCTCTCAAGATCATTTGAGAGACTGCCTTAGGAAGACAGGAAGTGAGTTCAGTCTCCATCCTCCAAGGACATTGCTCCATGATTGTACATGATGCACTTTGTATTAAAGGCTTATTTCCCTCAGCCTAACCTCTCCTTGTTGTGGTCATGGGGACAAATCCACTAGCGTCATCATGAATGATCACAAGATCTTATGTCAGCCCTGGAATTTCATCTTTCAGAGGGCAAGGCCATTTCATTTTGAAAAGGACAGTTCCATTGTTAGTTTGAGGGTGCACCAAGACAAGGTCAACAGAGGCTATGGGCTCCGTGGTCTCTATTTCCATGCCTGTGTTTCAATGTGTCAGAATAGTCTACACAGCTACTTAACGTCCGCCGATATATCAAAAATAATAACAAAATTGATATAATTTTGACATCGAAATCGCCGATGTCACTTTTTTTCATCATATTCAAGTCACTCAAAAACCATTGATTTCGCGCGCATACCGCCGGGCAAAACCTTTGTGTTTTGGCAGCCAGCTAGAAAGTGTATGCAACCTTACCATG